>NW_026625556.1:3633-5082 GCF_030028575.1 Malurus melanocephalus | reverse complement strand
TGGGGAGTTTTGGGGATTGGATGTTATCCTGAGAACCCCTGGACCCTCTCCCTGTGCCTGTCCTGGGTGCTGTGTGGAGCTCTGGGGGTTGGATGTTATCCTGGGAACCCCTGGACCCTCTCCTTGTCCCTGCCGTGGGTGTTTTGGGGAGTTTTGGAGGTGGGATGTTATCCTGGGAACCCCTGGACCTTCTCCTTGTCCCTGTCCTGGGTGCTGTGGGAAGTTTTGGGGATTGGATGTTATCCTGGGAACCCCTGGACCCTCTCCCTGTGCCTGCCCTGGGTACTATGGGGAGTTTGGGGGATTGGATATTAACATGGAAACTGCTGGACCCTCTCCTTGTCCCTGTCCTGGGTGCTATGGGGAGTTTTGGGGATTGGATGTTATCCTGGACCTTCCCCCTGTCCCTGCCCTGGGTGCTGTGTGGAGCTCTGGGGGTTGGATGTTATCCTGGGAACCCCTGGACCCTCTCCCTGTGCCTGCCCTGGGTGCTGTGGGGTTTTGGGGATTGGATGTTATCCTGGGAACCCCTGCACCCTCTCCCTGTCCCTGCCCTGGGTGCTGTGGGGAGTTTTGGGGATTGGATGTTATCCTGGGAATCCCTGGACCCTCTCCCTGTGCCTGCCCTGGGTGCTGTGTGGAGCTCTGGGGGTTGGATGTTATCCTAGGAACTGCTGGACCCTCTCCCTGTGCCTGCCCCGGGTGTTGTGGGGAGTTTTGGGGATTGGATGTTATCCTGGGAACTGCTGGACCCTCCCCCTGTCCCTGCCCTGGGTGCTATGGGGAGTTTTGGGGATTGGATGTTATCCTGGGAACTCCTGGATCCTCTCCTTGTCCCTGCCCTGGGTGCTGTGTGGAGCTCTGGGGGTTGGATGTTATCCTGAGAACCCCTGGACCCTCTCCTGTCCCTGTCCTGGGTGCTGTGTGGAGCTCTGGGGGTTGGATGTTAACATGGAAATTCCTGGACCCTCTCCCTGTCCCTGTCCTGGGTGTTGTGAGGAATTTCGGGGATTGGATGTTATCCTGGGAACCCCTGGACCCTCTCCCTGTGCCTGCCCTGGGTGCTGTGGGGAGTTTTGGGGATTGGATGTTATCCTGGGAACCCCTGGACCCTCTCCCTGTCCCTGTCCTGGGTGCTGTGTGGAGCTCTGGGGATTGGATGTTAACATGGAAATTCCTGGACCCTCTCCTTGTCCCTGCCCTGGGTGCTGTAGGGAGTTTTAGGAGTGGAAACTTCTCTGAACACCCCCCGACCCCACCACTGGTGCCTGCTGTGGACCCTGCCATGCCATCCCCGGGTGCCATGGGGTGCTGTGGGGCTCTGGGGTGTTTTTGGGATGGACACTGCCTCGGGCTGCCCGTGCCACTGGCGTCGCCTTGTCAGGCCCGTGTCCCGGCCCGCAGGCAGCGGGGACAAGGGCGTGCGGCGGCGGCGGGGCCCCGGCGGGG
>NW_026625556.1:0-1271 GCF_030028575.1 Malurus melanocephalus | reverse complement strand
ATGGGCCACCCCTGGCTGTTCTGTTGCCCTGCCATCTCCCTGTCTCTGCTGGGTCTGTGGGAAGGGGGCTCCTGGGCTCTGTTACAGCTGCACAGGGAAGGGGCTGGGGCCAGGTTTGGCYTGGGAGAGAGGCAGTGGTGAGGGACTGTATGTGCCCCATGGCCCTGTGCATGTGCCCCTCTCCCCGTGCCAGGTTTGGGGCCGTGGAGGGCAGTGCTGGGGCGCTCCGTCTCTACACAGTGCAGGTGCCCCACAAGCGGGAGCGCCGCCCCCCGCCCTGCTACCTGACCAAATGGGATGGCAAGAGCTTCCTGCCGCTGCTGACACGGCCCTGCGGCTCCGAGGTGGTGTCCTGCCTCTCCATCAGGTAGCCTGGGGCCGGTGGGGGTGGGATGGGGGCTGTGGCAGCCCCTGCTCTGCTCACCACCCTCCCCCCACAGTGATTCTGGCACCTTCCTGGGGCTGGGCACGGTGACGGGCTCGGTGGCCATCCACATTGCCTTCTCRCTGCAGGTGAGCTGGGGCTGGGGGTGTGGGGCAGCCCTAATAGCCCCTGAGCAGCCCCTCACCCCTGCTGTCCCTGCAGAGATTGTACTACGTGAAGGAGGCCCATGGCATCGTGGTGACAGACGTGGCTTTTGTCCCCGAGAGCCGGCCGGGRCGGGAGCTGCTGGGGGGCCACGAGGCTGCCCTGCTCAGCGTGGCCGTGGACAGTCGCTGCAAAGTGCACCTGCTGCCCACCCGCCGTACGTCCASAGAACCTCCTGTGGGGCTGAGGTGCCTCTGCTGCTGCTCTGCCATGGGGGGCTGCAGCCTCCTCTCACCCCTCTCTGTCCCACAGGYTCCCTGCCCGTCTGGCTGCTGCTGCTGCTCTGCGCTGGCCTCACCGTGGCCACCATCCTGCTGCTGCAGCTCGCCTTCCCGGGCTTCCTGTAGCCCCCTGGCCCCCAGAGAGGCACCCTGGCACCTGGAGCGACCCCCAGCCTCGCCCTACCCCACACAGACTGTGAAGGACAYGAGGGACCAGCCCCAGCCCCGCTGCCCCCGCTGGTGCTCGGGGAGCAGACGAGGGGCTGGGGAGCCGTGCACGGCTCTGTCCCTGTGGGACTGTGCTGGCAGCAGAGCAGGGCTGGTCCTGGCATGGGGACATCTCCTTCCCCAGGAGAGGAGGGTCCTGCTGGGGCCCCGCCCTGCTGCTGCCATTAAACTGGAGCATGAAGGCAGTGTTTGTCCGTGTGTGCTGGGGAGCAGGGCTGGGGCTGAGGGCACTG
>NW_026625555.1:4587-8758 GCF_030028575.1 Malurus melanocephalus | reverse complement strand
GTGAGAGCGCCGAATCCTAACCACTAGACCACCAGGGATGCCGCCAATGGAACCGCGGCGGCGCCATCAGAGCCTTCACCGCTTGCGCTGATTGGTTGAAGGGGCCCGGAGAGGCTGTCAATCAAACGGCAGAGCCAATCACAGCGCGGAACGGGACTGGTAACGCCTCCGCAGCTTTTCCCCCTCACACTCTGGGGAAAAAGGGGAAAAATGGGAATGGGGGAAAATGTTGGCATTTAGGGGCGGAATTTGGGGGTTTTGTTGTGGAATTCACGGGTTTAGAGGGGCAATTCGTGGGTTTGTAGGAGGAATTCGAGGATTTCGGGGGTAAATTCGGGGGTTTTGGGCTGCGCGGCGCCGGCGCCATCAGAGCCTTCACTGCGAGCGCTGATTGGCTGAAGGGGTCCGGAGAGACTGTCAATCAAACGGCAGAGCCAATCACAGCGCGGATCAGGATTGGTAACGCCTCCGCAGCTTTTTCCCCTCAGACTCCGGGACTGGGGGAGAATGTTGGGCATTTAGGGCGGAATTTGGGGGTTTTGGTGTAAAATTTAGGGAATTTTGTGTGGAATTCGCGGGTTTAGGCAGGAAATTCGGGGATTTGTGGGCGGAATTCGAGGATTTCGGGGGTAAATTCGGGGGTTTTGGGCTGCGCGGCGCCGGCGCCATCAGAGACCCGTTCAGCAGAGCGCTGATTGGCTGCAGGGGTCCGGTGAGGCTGTCAATCAAACGGCAGAGCCAATCACAGCCCGGGTTATGGGTGGTAACGCCTCCGCAGCTTTTTCCCCTCACACTCCGGGACTGGGGGAGAATGTTGGCGTTTACGGCGGAATTTGGGCGATTTTGGTGTAAAATTTAGGGATTTTTTTGTGGAATTCACGGGTTTAGGGAGGAAATTCGGGGGTTTGTGGGCGGAATTCGAGGATTTCGGGGGTAAATTCGGGGGTTTTGGGCTGCGCGGCGCCGGCGCCATCAGAGACCCGTTCAGCCGAGCGCTGATTGGCTGAAGGGGTCCGGAGAAGCTGTCAATCAAACGGCAGAGCCAATCACAGCGCGGATCAGGATTGGGAACGCCCCCGCCTCAGATTTCCCGCCTTCGGCGCTGCGGAGAAGAAAATTCGGACATTTTGGGGCGAAATGTGGAGGTTTTGGGGAGAAATTTGGGGATTTGGGGGAATTTTGGGGGTTTTGGAGAGAAATTTGGGGGTTTTGGGGTGGATTTCAGAGATTTTGGGGTGAAATTAAGGGGGTTTGTGGAGACATTCGGAGGGTTTGGGGTGGAATTCGGGGATTTTGGGGAGAAATTTGGGGATTTAAGGGAAATTTGGGGTTTTTCGGGTGGATTTCGGAGATTTTGGGGCGAAATTAAGGGGGTTTGGGGAGACATTCGGAGGGTTTGGGGTGGAATTCGGGGGTTTTGGGGAGAAATTCAGGGGTTTTGGGGTGGATTTTGGAGCTTTTGGAACGAAATTCAGGGGATTTGGGGTGGAATTTGGAGATTTTGGGGCAGAATTCGGGGATCTGGGAGATTTTGGGGTGGAATTTGGAGATTTTGGGGCGGAATTTGGGGTATTTGGGGTGGAATTCGGGGGTTTGGGGGATTTTGGGGTGGAAATTGGAGATTTTGGGGCAAAATTCGGAGGGTTTGGGGTGGAATTCGGGGGTTTTGGGGAGAAATTCAGGGGTTTTGGGGTGGATTTTGGAGCTTTTGGAACGAAATTCAGGGGATTTGGGGTGGAATTTGGAGATTTTGGGGCAGAATTCGGGGATCTGGGAGATTTTGGGGTGGAATTTGGAGATTTTGGGGSGGAWTTTGGGGTTTTTGGGGTGGAATTSGGGGGTTTGGGGGATTTTGGGGTGGAAATTGGAGATTTTGGGGCAAAATTCGGGGAGGTTTGGGGTGGAATTTGTGGATTTGGGGTGGAATTTGGGGGTTTGGGGTGGAATTCGGGGAGTTTCGCGTGGAATTCGGGGTCTGGGGCAGGATTTGGGGGTAAAATTCGGGGATTTTTGAGGTAAAACTCACGGATTTTGGGGGTAAAACTCAGATTTTGGAGTGAAATTTGGGGATTTTGGGGTAAAATTTGGGGATTTTATAATTTTTCCATCCACAAGGAACAAACACAAGGACACAGAGCTGCAAACCATCGCTTTTAATCTTTTTTTCGGGAGGATTTACGGCCCCCGAGGTGACATCGATGGGTGGGGGCAGCTCATCCTCAGGAAATTCCCAAATTCCGGTGGAAAAACCCAAAAATTCCATCGAAAAAAACCCAAAATTCCATCGTTTTCTGTCAAATTCCATTGTTTTCCATCAAAACTCGGCGGTGCCACCCACGGGTGTCCCCTGTTCCCCCCCCGAGGTGACATCGATGGGTGGGGGTGACTCAGGCTCGGGAAACGCCCAAATTCCGGTGGGAAAACCCCAAAATTCCATCGGAAAAAAAACAAAATTCCATCAAATTCCATCATTTTCCATCAAAACTCGGCAGTGCCACCCAGGGGTGTCCCCTGTCCCCCCCTGAGGTGACATCGAGGTGACATCGATGGGTGGGGGTGACTCAGGCTCGGGAAACGCCCAAATTCCGGTGGGAAAACCCAAAAATTCCATCGGAAAAAACCCCGAAATTCCATCGTTTTTCATCAAATTCCATTGTTTTCCATCAAAACGTGGTGGTGCCACCCTCGGGTGCCACCCACGGGTGTCCCCTGTCCCCACTGAGGTGACATCGATGGGTGGGGGTGACTCAGCCTCAGGAAACGCCCAAATTCCGGTGGGAAAACCCAAAAATTCCATTGGAAAAAAAACAAAATTCCATCTTTTCCATCAAAATCCATCCTTTTCCATCAAAATGTGGCAGTGCCACCCTCAGGTGCCACCCACGGGTGTCCCCTGTCCCCCCCGAGGTGACACCGATGGGTGGGGGTGACTCAGCCTCGGGAAACGCCCAAATTCCGGTGGGAAAACCCCAAAATTCCATTGGAAAAAACCCAAAATTCCAGCGTTCAAAACTCGGCGGTGCCACCCTCAGGTGCCACCCACGGGTGTCCCCTGTCCCCCCCGAGGTGACATCGAGGTGACATCGATGGGTGGGGGTGACTCAGCCTCGGGAAACGCCCAAATTCCGGTGGAAAAACCGAAAAATTCCATCGGAAAAATCCCAAAATTCCATTGTTTTCTGTCCAATTCCATTGTTTTCCATCAAAACTCGGCGGTGCCACCCACGGGTGCCACCCACGGGTGTCCCCTGTCCCCACTGAGGTGACATCGATGGGTGGGGGCGGCTCAGGCTTGGGAAACGCCCAAATTCCGGTGGGAAAACCCAAAAATTCCATCGGAAAAAACCAAGAATTCCATCATTTTCCATCAAATTCCATCGTTTTCCATCAAAACTCGGCGGTGCCACCCTCAGGTGTCCCCTGTCCCCACTGAGGTGACATCGAGGTGACATCGATGGGTGGGGGTGACTCAGGCTCGGGAAACGCCCAAATTCTGGTGGGAAAACCCAAAAATTCCATCGGAAAAAAGCCGAAATTCCATTGTTTTCTGTCAAATTCTGTCATTTTCCATCAAAACTCGGCGGTGCCACCCATGGGTGTCCCTTGTCCCCCCCGAGGTGACACCGAGGTGACATGGATGGGTGGGGGTGACTCAGGCTCGGGAAACGCCCAAATTCCGGTGGGAAAACCCCAAAATTCCATTGAAAAAAAGCCGAAATTCCATTGTTTTCTGTCAAATTCTGTTGTTTTCCATCAAAAATTGGCAGTGCCACCCTCGGGTGCCACCCACGGGTGTCCCCTGTCCCCCCCGAGGTGACATCGATGGGTGGGGGTGACTCAGCCTCGGGAAACGCCCAAATTCCGGTGGGAAAACCCAAAAATTCCATCGGAAAAAAGCAAAAATTCCGTTGTTTTCCATCAAAATGTGGCAGCACCACCCTCGGGTGCCACCCAGGGGTGTCGGGTGTCACTCTGGGTGTCACCTCGGGTGTCACTCGGGGCTCAGCCACGTCCCCGCCTCCTCCACGTCCCGGGGCACCACCAGGAACAGCTCCGAGGGGCCCCGCGACAGCGCCTCCCGCAGGAACTCCCTGGAACAGCCAAAATATCCCAGTTTCACCCCAAAATATCCCAGTTTCACCCCAAAATATCCCAGTTTCACCCCAAAATA
>NW_026625555.1:1035-2702 GCF_030028575.1 Malurus melanocephalus | reverse complement strand
GAATTTCTCTTCAAAAGCTCCGAAGTTTTTCCCAGAGCGCCTGAGGCGGGAAACCGTGGGCGGGAGCGTTCCCCTCATCCAACGACGCTGATTGGCTCTCTCGTTTGATTGACATCCCATTCAGCCAATCAACGCACAGGGAGTTAAAACCCCTCAAATTCCACCCTCAAAATCCTCCAATTTCAGCCCCAAAATCCCCAAATTTTGCCCCAAAATCGCTGCGTTCCCCCGAAATCACCGAATCTTTCCTACAAAACCTCAAAATTTCACGCGAAAACCCCGAATCCCGCCCCAAAATTCCCGAATTTCTCCTCAAAATCCCCAAAGTTTTTTCCCACAGCGCCAAAGGCGGGAAACCATGGGCGGGAGCTTTCCCCTCTAACGACGCTGATTGGCTCTGTCATGTGATTGACATCCCGATCAGCCAATCAGAACGCGGACAGCTCAAACCCCTCAAATTTCACCACTAAAATCTTCGAATTTCAGCCCCAAAATCCCCGAATTTCGCCCCAAAACCACCGCGTTTCGCCACAAAATCCCCGAACTTTTCCTACAAAACTTCAAAATTTCACCCAAAAACTCCCAAATTCCGCCCCAAAATTCCCGAATTTCTCCTCAAAATCTCCGAAGTTTTTTCGCACAGTGCCTGTGGCGGGAACCCGTGGGTGGGAGCGTTCCCCTCATCCAATGACGCTGATTGGCTCTCTCCTTTGATTGACATCCCATTCAGCCAATCAGCGCACAGGCAGTTTAAAACCCTCAAATTTCACCCTCAAAATCCTCGAATTTCAGCCCCAAAATCCCCGAATTTCAGTCCCAAAATCCACGAGTTTCACCCCAATATTCCCGAATTTCTCCCCWCAAAGTTCACCGCAAAACCCCCCAATTCCGCCCCAAAATTCCCGAATTTCTCCTCAAAAGCTCCAAAGTTTTTTCCCACAGCGCCTGTGGCGGGAAACCGTGGGCGGGAGCGTTCCCCTCTCTCCACGCTGATTGGCTCGCTCATTTGATTGACATCCCATTCAGCCAATCAGCGCACAGGCAGTTAAAACCCATCAAATTCCGCCGTGAAAATCCTCAAATTTCAGCCCCAAAATCCCCGAATTTTGCCCCAAAATCGCCGCGTTCCGCCCCAAATCACCGAGTCTTTCCTACAAAATCTCCAAATTTTACCCAAAAACCCCCGAATTCCGCCCCAAAATTCCCGAATTTTTCCCCAAAATCCCCCATTTTTTTCTCCACAGCGCGGGAGGAGGGAAACCTGAGGCGGGAGCTTTCCCCTCATCCAACGACGCTGATTGGCTCTCTCCTTTGATTGACATCCCGCTCAGCCAATCAGCACACAGGCAGTTAAAACCCCCTCAAATTTCACCCTCAAAATCCTCCAATTTCAGCCCCAAAATCCCCGAATTTTGCCCCAAATCACTGAATCTTTCCTACAAAACCTCAAAATTTCACCCAGAACCCCAAAATTCCGCCCCAAAATTCCCGAATTTCTCCTCAAAAGCTCCGAAGATTTTTCCCACAGCGCCTGTGGCGGGAAACCGTGGGCGGGAGCGTTCCCCTCCCTCCACGCTGATTGGCTCTCTCCTTTGATTGACATCCCACTCAGCCAATCAGCGCACAGGCAGTTAAAAACCCTCAAATTTCACCCTCAAAATCCTCGA
>NW_026625555.1:0-1030 GCF_030028575.1 Malurus melanocephalus | reverse complement strand
CCCAAAATCCTCGAATTTCAGTCCCAAAATCCCCGAATTTCAGTCCCAAAATCCCCGAATTTCAGTCCCAAAATCCTCGAATTTCAGTCCCAAAATCCTCAAATTTCAGTCCCAAAATCCTCAAATTTCAGCCCCAAAATCCCCGAATTTCAGTCCCAAAATCCTCAAATTTCAGTCCCAAAATCCTCAAATTTCAGCCCAAAATGCCCAAATTTCAGTCCCAAAATCCTCGAATTTCAGCCCCAAAATCCTCAAATTTCAGCCCCAAAATCCTCAAATTTCACCCTCAAAATCCTCAAATTTCAGCCCCAAAATCCCCGAATTTCGCCCCAAAACCGCTGCGTTCCGCCCCAAATCACCGAATCTTTCCTACAAAATCTCCAAATTTTACCCAAAACCCCCCGAATTCCGCCCCAAAATTCCCGAATTTTTCCCCAAAATCCCCCATTTTTTTCCCCACAGCGCGGGAGGAAGGAAACCTGAGGCGGGAACTTTCCCCTCATCCAACAACGCTGATTGGCTCTCTCCTTTGATTGACATCCCGCTCAGCCAATCAGCGCACAGGCAGCTAAAACCCCTCAAATTTCACCCTCAAAATCCTCCAATTTCAGCCCCAAAATCCCCGAATTTTGCCCCAAAYCACCGAATCTTTCCTACAAAACCTCMAAATTTCACCCAAAACCCCAAAATTCCGCCCCAAAATTCYCRAATTTCTCCTCAAAAGCTCCGAAGTTTTTTCCCAGAGCGCCTGTGGCGGGAAACCGTGGGCGGGAGCGTTCCCCTCCCTCCACGCTGATTGGCTCGCTCATTTGATTGACATCCCGCTCAGCCAATCAACGCACACGCAGTTAGAAACCCTCAAATTTCACCCTCAAAATCCTCGAATTTCAGCCCAAAATCCCCAAATTTCGCCCCAAAATCGCTGCGTTCCCCCGAAATCACCGAATCTTTCCTACAAAACCTCACAATTTCACCCGAAAAACCCCGAATCCCGCCCCAAAATTCCCGAATTTCTCCTCAAAATCCCCAA
>NW_026625554.1:8963-11334 GCF_030028575.1 Malurus melanocephalus | reverse complement strand
TTATCCTTTATCCTTTATTCTTATCCCTTATCCCTTATCCTTTATCTTTTACCATTTATCCCTTATCCTTTATCCTTATACTTTATCCTTTACCCTTTACCCTTTATCTTTTTCCCATTTCCCTTTATCCTTTATCCTTTATCCTTTATCCTTTATCCTTTATCCTTTATCCTTTATCCTTTAATCCTTTATCCTTTCTCCATTTCCTTTTATCCTTTAACCTTTATTATTTATACTTTATCCTTTATCCTTTATCCCTTACCCTTATCTTTTATCCCTTATCTCGCTATCCTTTATCCTTTTTCAGTTTCCTTTTATCCTGTATCCCTTATCCCTTTATGCTTTATCCTTTATCTTTTACCCTTTGTCCCTTATCCCCGTTCCCAATATGCTCCAGGGAAACCCCGAGCTCCACTCCATCCCTCAGCTCCACCCGAGGTACATCCCTTAGCTCTGAGCTCCGTGCCATCCCTCAGCTCCGAGCTCCGTGCCATCCCTCAGCTCCGAGCTCTGTGCCATCCCTGAGCTCCGTGCCATCCCTCAGCTCCGCCCCAGGTACATCCCCCATTGTCCCTGAGCTCTGCCTGAAGTACATCCGTGAACTCCGAGCTCCGTGCCTTCTGTTAGCTCCAAGCTCTGTGCCATCCCTTAGCTCTGCCCCAGGGACGTCCCTTAGCTCCGAGCTCCGTGCCATCCCTTAGCTCCGAGCTCCGTGCCATCCCTGAGCTCCACACCAGTTACATCACTGAACTCGGAGCTCCATGCCATCCCCGAGCTCCATGCCATCCCTTAGCCCTGAGCTCTGCGCCATCCCTTAGCCCTGAGCTCTGCGCCATCCCTTAGCTCCAAGCTCCATGCTATCCCTCAGCTCCGAGCCATCCCTTAGCTCTGCCCCAGGTCCGTCCCTTAGCTCCGCGCTCCGTGCTGTCCCTCAGCTCTGAGCTCCATGCCATCCCTTTAGCTCTGTGCCATCCCTTAGCTCCGTGCTTCTCACCATCCCTCAGCTCTGAGCCGTCTCTTAGCTCCACCCCAGGTACGTCCCTTAGCTCTGAGCTCTGTGCCATCCCTTAGCTCCAAGCTCCACGCCATCCCTCAGCTCCGAGCTGTCCCTTAGCTCCGCCCCAGGTCCATCCCTTAGCTCCACGCTCCACACCATCCCTCAGCTCCAAGCTCCGCGCCATCCCTCAGCTCCGAGCTGTCCCTTAGCTCCGCCCCAGGTACATCCCTTAGCTCTGAGCTCCATGCTGTCCCTTAGCTCTGAGCTCCGAGCCATCCCTTAGCTCTGCCCCAGGTCCGTCCCTTAGCTCCACGCTCCACACCATCCCTCAGCTCCGAGCTCCGAGCCATCCCTTAGCTCCGCCCCAAGTACGTCCCTTAGCTCTGAGCTCCATGCCATCCCTCAGCTCCGAGCTCCGAGCCGTCCCTTAGCTCTGCCCCAGGTACGTGTGCATCCGCGGTGTGTTCATCCTGACCACGGAGTGCTCGTCGCTGACGGTCACGCTGGTGGTGACGCTGCGCAAGTTCGTCAGCCTCATCTTCTCCATCCTGTACTTCCGCAACCCCTTCACGGGCTGGCACTGGCTGGGCACCGCCCTGGTCTTCGTGGGCACCCTGATGTACACCGAGGTCTGGAACTGCCTCGGGCCCCTCCTGGCGCGGCGCCGGCGCACGGCGGAAAAGGAGGAGTGAACTCGGGGAGAAGCCGTGGATGGAGAGAATTCAGGGAGAGAAATCACAGAGAGAATTCACGGAGAGAACCCGGGGACTGAATCCACAATCCAGAGACTGAATCCACGGAGAGAATTGGGGGAGGGAATCCACTGAGAGAATCCATGGACAGAGAGAATTCACTGAGAGAATCCATGGAGAGAACCCAGGGACTGAATCCACAATCCACAGACTGAATCCACGGAGAGAATCCAGGGAGAGAATTCACGGAGAGAATTCATGGAGAGAATCCACGGGACTGAATCCACAGAGAGAATCCAGGGAGAGAATTGGGGGAGGGAATCCACAGAGAATCCATGGACAGAGAGAATCCAGGGAGAGAATTCACGGAGAGAATTCATGGAGAGAATCCACGGGACTGAATCCACAGAGAGAATCCAGGGAGAGAATTCACGGAGAGAATCCAGGGACTGAATCCACAATCCAGAGACTGAATCCAGGGAGAGAATCCAGGGAGAGAATCGGGGGAGGGAATCCACAGAGAGAATCCATGGATGGATAGAATCCACGGAGAGAATTCAGGGACTGAATCCAGGGAGGGAATCCAGGAAGAGAATCCAGGGAGAGAATCCAGGCAGTAAAGCCATGGAGGGAATTGGGGAGGGAATCCATGGAGAGAATTCATGGAGAGAATCCATGGAGT
>NW_026625554.1:0-7898 GCF_030028575.1 Malurus melanocephalus | reverse complement strand
GGAATTTGGGATGGAAGATTTCAGGGAGATGGGGAAACTGACAGGAATTTGGGATGGAAGATTTCAGGGAGATGGGGAAGCTGACGGGAATTTGGGATGGAAGATTCCAGGGACGGGGAATAACCAGGAATTTGGGATGGAAGATTCCAGGGAGATGGGGAAGCTGACGGGAATTTGGGATGGAAGATTTCAGGGATGGGGAATAACCAGGGAGGTTCTTGAGGATTCAAACTCAGCGGGAAAATGCCGGAGCCGCAACTCCGGGTCTGACATGGTGTAGGGATTGTTGGATCCAGGAATTGTTGAATCCAGGGATTTTTGGATCCAGGATTGTTGGATCCAGGGATTGTTTTATTCAGGAATTGTTGGATGCAGAGATTTGATCCAGGGATTGTTGGAGCAAAGGAATTTTGGATCCAGGAATTGTTGGATGCAGGGATTGCTGGATCCAGGAATTATCGGCACAAAGGATTATTGATTCCAGGGATTGTTGGATCTGGGAATTGTTGGATCCAGGGATTTTTGGATCCAGGATTGCTGGATCCAGGGATTTTTGCATTTAGGGATCGTTTTATTCAGGAATTGTTGGATCCAGGGATTGCTGGAGCAAAGGATTTTTGGATCCAGGATTGTTGGATCCAGGGATTTTGAATTTAGGGATTTTGAATTTAGGGATTGTTTTATTCAGGAATTGTTGGATGCAGGGGTCTGATCCAGGGATTTTTGAATCCAGGGATTTTTGGACCCAGCAATTGTTTGATCCAGGAGCTGTTGGATCCAGGGATTGTTGAATCCAAGGATTGTTTAATCAGGGAATTCTTGGATCCAGGAATTGTTGGATCCAGGGATTGTTTTTTTTCGGGAATTATTTTATCCAGGGATTGTTTTGTCCAGGAATTATTTTATCCAGGGATGTTTTTTTTTGGGGAATTATTTTATCCAGGGATTGTTTTATCCTGGGATTGTTTTTTTTTTTGGAATTATTTTATCCAGGGATTGTTTTATCCAGGATTATTGTTGGATTTGGGACCAGCAGGGATCGGACCTTTCCCTCAGCTCCTCCCAGGCCCCTTCTGTTCCTCCCCAGGACCGCGAACATCGTCCCCAATTCCCATGGGATGCGGGAATGTCGCGGGATTCGGGCATTCCTGGAATGTCGCGGGAGTTGAGCATTCCCGGAATGTCACGGGATTTGGGGGATTCGGGAATTCCCAGAATGTCGTGGGATTTGGGCATTCCTGAAAATTTGCAGGATTTGAGCACTCCTGGACAATTTCAGGATTTGGGCATTCCCAGAAAGTTTTCAGGATTTGGGCTCTCCCAGAAATTCTCAGGATTTGAGCATTCCCAGAAATTCTCAGGATTTGGGCTCTCCCAGAAATTCTCAGGATTTGAGCATTCCCAGAAATTCTTAGGATTTGAGCATTCTTGGAAATTCTCAGGATTTGGGCACTCCCAGAAAGTTTTAGGATTTGGGCATTCCCAGAAATTCTCAGGATTTGGACACTCCCAGAATGTCGGGGAATTTGGGATTTGGACACTCCCAGATTTGAGCATTCCCAAAATGTTGTGGCATTCAGGCACTCCCAGAACGTCTCAGGATTTGAGCACTCCCAGAAATTCTCAGGATTTGGGCATTCTTGGAAATTTCAGGATTTGAGCATTCCCAGAACTTTGTGGGATTTGAACACTCGCAGAAAGTTTCAGGATTTGGGCATTCCCAGAAATTCCCAGGATTTGGGCATTCCCAGAAAGTTTTAGGATTTGAGCATTCCCGGAAAATTTCAGGATTTGGGCACTCCCAGAAATTTTTAGGATTTGAGCATTCCCAGAAATTCACAGGATTTGAGCACTCCTGGAAAATTTCAGGATTTGGGCATTCCTGGAAAGTTTTAGGATTTGGGCATTCTTGGAAATTCACAAGATTTAAGCACTCCCTGAAAGTTTCAAGATTTGGGCATTCCCAGAAATTCGCAAGATTTGGGCACTCTCGGAACTTTGTGGGATTTGAGCATTCCCAGAAATTTGCAGGATTTTGGCATTCCTGAAAATGCACAGGATTTGAGCACTCCCGGAATGTTGTGGGATTTGAGCATTCCCAGAAATTCGCAGGATTTGGGCATTCCTGGAAAGTTTTAGGATTTAGGCATTCTTGGAAATTCTCAGGATTTGGCCATTCCCAGAAATTTGCAGGATTTGGGCACTCCCAGAAAGTTTCAGGATTTGGGTACTCCCAGAAAATTTCAGGATTTGAGCATTCCCTGAACTTTGTGGGATTTGAGCATTCCCAGAATGTCGGGGAATTTGGGATTTGGACATTCCCGGTTTTGGGCATTCTCAAAGAAGGTTGTAGGATTTGGACATTCCCAAAATCTTCAGGGATTCAGGCATTCCCGGAATGCTGTGGGATTTGAGCATTCCCAGAAATTCGCAGGATTTGGACATTCCCAGAAAGTTTTAGGGTTTTTGCACTCCCAGAAATCCGCAGGATTTGAGCACTCCTGGAAGGTTGTGGGATTTCAGCATTCCCAGAAATTCACAGGATTTGGGTATTCCCGGAAAATTTCAGGATTTGGTCACTCCTGGAAAATTTCAGGATTTGGGCATTCCTGGAAAGCTTTAGGATTTGGGCACTCCTGGAAATTCACAGGATTCGAGCACTCCCACAGCGTCTCAGGATTTCGGCATTCTTGGAAATTCGCAGGATTTGGGCACTCCCAGAAATTTTTAGGATTTGAGCACTCCCGAAATTCGCAGGATTTGGACATTCCCAGAAAGTTTTAGGATTTTGGCACTCCCAGAAATCCTCAGGATTTGGGCACTCCCGGAACGTTGTGGGATTTCAGCATTCCCAGAAATTCACAGGATTTGGGCACTCCCGGAAAGTTTTAGGATTTGGGCGTTCCAGAAATTTGTAGGATTTGGATACTCACGGAAAATTTCAGGATTTGGGAATTCCCAGAAATTCCAGGATTTGGTCACTCCCCTTTATTTTAACCCTTTCCTTTCCCTCCGACCATCAGCGGGATTTGGGGGATTTTTTTTTAGATTTTTCCCAACTCTTTTGGGATTTTTGTAACTCCCCGATCCCATCCCGTGGGAGGAGAAGCTCCAGGCAGAAGGGGTTCATTAATTAATTAATTCATTATTAATTAATGAATTAATTAACTCCAGGGTGAGGCCACGGGTTGGGGTTTGGGCAGAAATCCGAGCCCCCTTTTTTTAGGGGAAGTTGGAAAAGGGGAGGAGCCCGAACGCTTTTGGGGTTTGGGGTTTGGGATTTGGGGTTTTTTTAAGGGAAATAAATAAATCCATGTCCTGTTCAAAAAGAGTTTTGGGTTTTTCTTTCTTTTCCTCTTTGGGGTGGGTGGAAAATTAATGGGATCGGGGAATTGTTGGGGTTTGGGATTTTTGGGTTCAAAAGGGTTCTGGGTTTGTGTTTCCACTTTGAGGTGGTTGGAAAATTAATGGGATTGAGGAATTGTTGGGATTTGGGATTTTTTTAAAGGGAAATAAACATGTCTCCTGTTCAAAAAGATTTTTGGGTTTTTTTTTTTTCTCTCCCACTTTGGGGTGGGTTCAGAATTAATGGGATTGGGGAATTATTAGAGTTTGGGGTTTGGGATTTGAGGTTTTTTTAAGGGAAATAAATCCGTGTCCTCTTCAAAGAGTTTTGGGTTTTTTTTTTCCTCTCCCACTTTGGGGTGGTTGAAAATTAATGGGATTGGGGAATTGTTGGGGTTTGGGGTTTGGGGTTTTTTAAAGGGAAATAAATAAATCCATGTCCGGTTCAAAAAGAGTTTTGGGTTTTTCTTTCTTTTCCTCTTTGGGGTGGTTGGAAAATGAATGGGATCAGGGAATTGTTGGGGTTTGGGGTTCAAAAGCGTTTTGGGTTCGTGTTCCTGCTTTGGGGTGGTTGGAAAATTAATGGGATCGAGGAATTTTTGGGGTTTGGGATTTCTTTGAAGGGAAATAAATCCGTGTCCCATTCAAAAAGAGTTTTGGGTTTTTTTCCTCTCCCATGTTGGAGTGGTTGGAAAATTATTGGGTTCGGGGAATTTTTGGGGTTTGGGGGTTTGGGATTTTTGGGTTCAAAAGAGTTTTGGGTTTGTGTTTCCATTTTGGGGTGGTTGGAAAATTAATGGGATCGAGGAATTGTTGGGGTTTGGGGTTTTTTAAAGGGAAATAAATCCGTGTCCGGTTCAAAAAGAGTTTTGGGTTCGTGTTTCCTTTCTCCTTTTAGGTTTTTTTCCGTGGAAATGGCCCCAAACTCTGCCCCAAATCCCAAATTTTGGGGTCAGAGGAGGAACCTGGGGGATCTGGAAATGGAAGGGAACAAAAATTATTGAGGAAAAAATTAATTCAAGATTAATTCAAGGATTTTATTCTCTCAAAACACAAATTTTTATTTATTTTTTAATTTTTTCTGTTTTTCGGGAATTATTCTTGATTTTTCCTATGACCCCATTGTTTAAATCCATTGCCAAATCAAATAATTTGGAATAAATCACATTTAATTTAAAAAAAATATCTGAAAATGCATTTTATTTATAAAAAAAAAAGTCCTGACAATTCATTTCATTAAAAAAAAACCTCTTAAAATAAATTTTATTTAAAAAAATACTCTAAAAATGCATTTAAATTATTTTTTAAAAGGCTCTGAAAATGCAATTTATTTATTAAAAAAAGGTTCTGAAAATCCATTTCATTTTAAAAAAAGCTCTTAAAATAAATTTTATTTTTAAAAAAAGGTTCTGACAAAGCATTTTATTTTTTAAAAAAAAGGTTCTGAAAATGCATTTTATTAAAGGTCTGAAAATTAATTTTATTAAAAGGGTTTGAAAATAAATTTTATTTTTAAAAAAAGGCTCTGAAAAGAAATTTTATTAAAAAAAAAAAAAAGACACTGAAAACAGATTTTATTTCAAATAAAAAGGCTCTGAACCGATTTTTTTTCTTTTTTGGGGGGCAGATTAAACCAGGAATGGATTTAGGGTAAAATGGGGTGGATTTGGGGTTTTTTGGGGGGGTTTTTTAGGGCTCGGTGCTTTTCCGTCCCGCCGGGATCGGGGGCAGAACGGGCTGAGAGGGAAACTGAGGCACGGGAGAAGAGCCSGGCTGGGATTGGCTGGAATTCCTCGGGAATTTCTCAGCAGGGAATTCATTGGCTGCAGGGACTGGAAAAAAAAAAAAAAAGATTTTATTCCAAATTTATTCAAATTTTTCAAATTTATTCCAAATTTTTTCAAATTTATTCAAATTTATTCAAATTTATCCGTCTGTTCCAGTTTATTCAATTTTTTTCCCAGGTTTTTTTAGGTTTTTTTTTTTTTAAATTAAGCAATCACAGGGTTTGTTTTTAAAATTTTAGTTTTAATTCTAATTATTATAATTAAATTTTAAAATTTATTTGAATTCATTTGATTTTTTAATTTCTGTTTGGAAGCGCCCAAAGCCGGAGCCACCTGGGAACGGCCCGAACCATAAACGGGGCAACAGCGGGGGAGTTTGGGATCCCACCCGGCCCATCCCAAATTGCAAATCCCATTGATCCCATCAATCCCATGGATCCCATTCCCATCCCATAAATCCCATGGATCCCATGGATGCCATCCCATCCAATCTGATCCCATCCCATCCCAGATCCCATCCCATAAAACCCGTTTCCATCCCATCCCATCCCAAATCCCATTGATCCAATCCCAAATCCCATTGCATGGATCCCATCCCCTCCCAATCCCATGGATTCCATCCCATTGATCCAATCCCATCCCATCCCATTGATCCCATGGATCCCATCCCATCCCAATCCATCCCAAATCCCATCCTATCCCAGATCCCATCCTATCCCATCAATCTCATGGATCCCAAGCCATCCCATCCCATCCCAAATCCCATTCAAAATCCCATTCCAAATCCCACACCGAATTCCATCCCAAAATCACATCCCACTGATCCCATCCCAAATCCGAATCCCATGGATCTCATAGATCCCATTCTCATCCCAAATCCCATGGATCCCATTCCAAATCCCATCCCATCCCATGGATCTGATCCCATCCCAATCCCATCCCAAAAATCCCATCAATCCCATCCCAAATCCCATGGATCCCATCCCAAATCCCATGGATCCCATCCCAAATCCCATCAATCTCATGGATCCCAACCCATCCCATCCCAAATCCCATCCCAAACCCCATTCCAAATCCGATACCGAATCGCATCCCAAATCCCATCCCATGGATCCCATCCCATCCCACAAATCCCATCAATCCCATCCCAAATCCCATGGATCCGATTGATCCCATCCCAAATCCCATGGATCCCATTGATCCCATCCCAAATCTCATCAATCCCATGGATCCCATCCCAAATCGCATCCCAAACCCCATCCCATCCCATGGATCCCATCCTATCCCAATTCCATCCCAATCCCATCCCACAAATCCCATCAATGCCATCCCAAATCTCATCCCATCCCAAATCCCATGGATCCCATCCCGAATCCCATCAATCCCATGGATCCCATCCCGAATCCCATCCCAAACCTCATTCCAAATCCCATACCGAATCTCATCCCAAATCGCATCCCAAATCCCATCCCACGGATCCCATTGCATGGATCCCATCCTATCCCAATCCCATGGATCCCATCCCATCCAATCTGATCCCATCCCATCCCAAATCCCATTGATCCCATCCCATCCCATCCCATCCCAAATCCCCAAATCCCATCGATCCCATCCCGTTTTTGTGGAATTTTCCAGAATTCCCGACCTCCGTGGTTCTCCCGGGATGGGCTCGGGGCGCTCAGCTGGAGAACGGGAACGGGAACGGGATCGGGATCGGGGGCGCTGAGGGGAAAATGGGAATGGAAATATGGGAAAAATGGATTGTGGGATAAAATGGGAATGGAAATATGGGAAAAAAGGATTGTGGGATAAAATGGGATTAAATGGGAATTTTAAAAAAGTGGGGAAAAGGATTCTGGGATAAAATGGGAATGAAAAATGGAGGGGGGAAGGAATTCTGGGTTAAAGTAGGAATAAAATGGGAATGAAAATGGGGGGGAAAAGGCTTGGAATTAATTTTGACTCCCCCCATTTCTCTCACCCGCTCTCCCATATTAGATCATTTTAATCAATTAATGAAGTTTTTAATTAATTCCAATCCCCCCATTTCTCTCACCCGCTCTCCCGTTTTTGATCACTCTAATCAATTAATGACAGTTTTTAATTAACTCCATCCCCATTTCTCTCCCATTTTAGATCAATTAAATCAATTAATGACAGTTTTTAATTAATTCCAACACCCCCAGTGGATCCCACCTGCTCTCCCATTTTAGATCATTTTAATCAGTTAATGACAGTTTTTAATTAATTCCAATCCCCCCATTTCTCTCCCATATTAGATCACTCTAATCAATTTAATGAAGGTTTTAATTAACTCCACCCCATTTGTCTCGTCCGCTCTCCCATTTTAGATCAATTAAATCAATTAATGACAGTTTTTAATTAACTCCACCCCATTTCTCTCCCATTTTTGATCAATTAATGACGGTTTAAATTAATTCCAATCCTCCCATTTCCCTCCCATTTTAGATCAATTAAATCAGTTAATGAAGTTTTTAATTAACTCCACCCCATTTCTCTCACCCGCTCTCCCATTTTTTATCACTTTAATCAATTTAATGATTGAGTTTTTTAATGAGTTTTTAATTAACTCCACCCCATTTCTCTCACCTTCTCCCATTTTTGATCAATTTAATCAGTTAATGAAGTTTTTAATTAACTCCACCCCCATTTCTCTCACCCGCTCTCCCATATTTGATCACTCTAATCAATTAATGACAGTTTTTAATTAACTCCACCCCATTTCTCTCCCATTTTTGATCAATT
>NW_026625553.1:6226-9626 GCF_030028575.1 Malurus melanocephalus | reverse complement strand
TCATTTTTTTCTGATTTTTTTGCCATTTTTTTAGGATTTTTTTGGGATTTTTTGCAATTTTTTGCGATTTTTTTCTCATATTTTCCTGATGTTTTTTGCGATTTTTTTCGGATTTTTTTTCTGATTTTTTCCTGATTTTTTTTAAGGAATTTTAGGGTTTTTTAAATGATTTTTTTACAATTTTTTTAGGATTTTTTTGGGATTTTTTTTCTGAATTTTTTTGCAATTTTTTTCCCATTTTTTCCATTTTTTCCCATTTTTTCCCCATTTTTTTGCCATTTTTTTCTGATTTTTTCCACCATTTTTTCACGATTTTTTCCAAACTGGGAATGGACTGGGATTAAACTGGGAACGGTCCGGCCTAACTGGGAACGGTCTGGACTACCTGGGATTGAACTGGGATTAAACTGAGAATGGTCAGGCCTAACTGGGAATGGTCCGGCCTAACTGGGAAATTGAGCTGGGATTAAACTGGGAGTGGTCAGGCCTAACTGGGAATGGTCCAGCCTAACTGGGAGTGGTCAGGCCTAACTGGGAGTGGTCAGGCCTAACTGGGAATGGTCCAGCCTAACTGGGAGTGGTCAGGCCTAACTGGGAATGGTCAGGCCTAACTGGGAATGGTCTGGGATTAAACTGGGAATGGTCCGGCCCAACTGGGAACGGTCCGGCCTAACTGGGATTGAACTGGGATTAAACTGGGAATGGTCTGGCCTAACTGGAAACCAACTGGGAACAGTCCGGCCTAACTGGGAGTGGTCAGGCCTAACTGGGATTTTCGTGATCTGCTGGTCCCAAACTGGTCTAAACTGGTATTAACCAGTCCCAAACCCGTCCTAAACCAGTCCTAAACCAGGCCTAAACCAGTCCTAAACCAGCCCTAAACCAGTCCTAACCACCTCAAACCAATCCCAAGCCACTGCTAAACCAGTCCTAAACCAGTCCTAAACTACTCCAAACTGTCCCAAACTGTTTCCAAACTGGTCCAGACTGGTCCCAAACCAGTCCTAACCACCCCAAACCAGTCCTAAACTGGTCCCAAATCGGTCCTAAAGCACCCCAAACCAGTCCCAAACCAGACCTAACCACCCAAAACCAGTCCTAAACCGGTCCCAAACCAGTCCTAACCACCCCGAACCAGTCCTAAACCAGTCCTAAACCAAGCCCTAACCACCCCAAACCAGTCCTAAACGGGTCCCAAACCAGTCCTAAGCCAGTCCCAGACTGGTCCAAACTACTCCAAAGTGGTCCAGACCGGTCCCAAACCAGTCCTAAACCAGTCCTAACCCTAAACCAGTCCTAAACCAGTCCCAAACCAGTACAAACTACTTCAAACCAGTCCCAAACCGCTCCTAAACCAGTCCCAAACTGGTCCTAAACTGGTCCTAACCACCCCAAACCAGTCCTAAACCACCCCAAACCAGTCCCAAACCAGTCCCAAACCAGTCCTAAACCAGTCCTAAACCGATCCTAAACCAGTCCTAAACCGATCCTAAACCAGTCCTAATCCTAAACCAGTCCTAAACCAGTCCTAAGCCAGTCCTAAGCCAGTCCTAACCACCTCAAACCTGTCCTAAACCACCCCAAACCAATCCCAAACCAATCCCAAACCAGTCCTAAACCAGTCCCAAACTACTCTAAACTGGTCCCAAACTGGTCCAAACCAGTCCTAAACCAGTCCTAAACAAGTCCTAAACCAGTCCTAGCCACTCCAAACCAGTCCTAAAATGGTCCCAAACTACTCGAAACTGGTCCTAAACCAGTCCTAACCACCCCAAACCAGTCCTAAACCAGTCTTAAACCAGTCCTAAACCAGTCCTAACCAGTCCAAACTATTCCAAACCAGTCCTAACAACCTCAAACCAGTCCAAAACCAGCCCTAACCACCCCAAACCAGTCCCAAACCAGTCCGGACTGGTGAAACCAATCTTAAACCAATCCTAAATCAGTCCCAAACCAGCCCTAAGCCAGTCCTAACCACCTCAAACCAGTCCTAAACTGGTCCCAAAGTGCTCCAAACTGGTCCCAAATGGTCCTAAACCAGTCCTAAACCAGTCCTAACCACCCCAAACCACTCCTAAACCTGTCTTAAACCAGTCCTAACCAGTCCAAACTATTCCAAACCAGTCCTAACCCTAAATCAGTCCCAAACCAGTCCTAACCACCCCAAACCAGTCTTAAACCAATCCCAAAACCGTCCTTACCCTAAATCAGCCCTAAGCCAGTCCTAACCACCCCAAACCAGTCCTAAACCACCCCAAACCACCCTAAACCAGTCCTTAACCAGTCCTAAACCAGTCCTAACCACCCCAAACCAGTCCTAAACTGGTCCCAAACCACTCCAAAGTGGTCCAGACCAGTCCCAAACCTGTTCTAAACCAGTCCTAACCACCCTAAACCATTCCTAACCACCCTAAACCACCCTAAACCAGTCCTAACCACCCTAAACCAGTCCTAACCACCCCAAACCAGTCTTAAACCAGTCCTAAACCAGTCCTAAACCAGTCCTAACCACCCAAAACCAGTCTTAAACCAGTCCCAAACTACTCCAAACTGTCCCAAACTGGTCCAGACTGGTCCCAAACCACCCCAAACCAGTCCTAAAACCAGTCCTAACCCTAAACCAGTTCTAAACCAGTCCCAAACCAGTCCTAAGCCCCCGAAACGAGTCCTAACCACCGAAAACCAGTTCTAAACCAGTCCTAACCACCCAAACCAGTCGTAAACCAGTCCTAAGCACCGCAAACCAGGCCTAAACCAGTCCTAAACCGGTCCTAAACCACTCCTAACCACCCCAAACCAGTCCTAAGCCAGTCCTAACCCTAAACCAGTCCTAAGCACCTCAAACCAGTCCTAAACTGGTCCCAAACCACTCCAAAGTGGTCCAGACCAGTCCCAAACCTGTCCTAAACCAGTCCTAACCACCCCAAACCAGTCTTAAACCAGTCCTAAACCAGTCCTAAACCAGTCCTAAACCAGTCCTAACCCTAAACCAGTTCTAAACCAGTCCTAAACCAGCCCTAAACCACCCTAAACCTGTCCTAAACCACCCCAAACCTGTCCTAACCACCCCAAACCAGTCCTAAGCCAGTCCTAAACCAGTCCTAACCCTAAACCAGCCCTAAACCAGTCCCAAACTACTCCAAACTGGTCCAGACTGGTCCTAAACCAGTCCTAAAACCAGTCCTAACCCCTCCCCCTCCCCCTTTGCAGAAACCACGCCCACCCCTCCGCGCGTCTTCGCCTTCGCCCCTCCCCCCGAGGAGCTGGCGCTGCGCGAGACGGCTTCGCTCACCTGCCTGGCCAGCGGCTTCCGCCCGGCGGCCATCTTGGTCACGTGGACCCAGCAGGACACGCCCCTCAGCCCCGCCCGCTACTCGGTGCTCGGCCCCGCCCCCGAGCC
>NW_026625553.1:3257-5917 GCF_030028575.1 Malurus melanocephalus | reverse complement strand
GACTTTTTTTGGGCATTTTTTGACCTTTTTTTCGCGATTTTTAGAGAAAAAATGGCGCCCGAAGTGGATTTTAGGAGGAGAAATGGTTTTGGGGTAAAAAGTTTGGATTTTGGGAAAATTTGTGGATTTTTGGACAAAAACGTGGATTTTTGGAGGAAAAATGTTTAGGCTTAGGGTTAGGCCTGGCTTAGGCTTAGGTTTAAGGTGCGGATTCGTATTTTTAGGAGAAGTCATTTTGAGGAAAAATTCATGGATTTTAGGAGTGAAAATGTGGATTTTTGGGAAAAATTTGTGGATTTTTTGTGAAAAAGTAGATTTGGGTGGAAAAAGTGATTTTGAACGAAATTTGTGGATTTTAGGAGGTGAAAATGTGGATTTTTGGGATGAAAATGTGGATTTTTGGGGGTGGGCGTGGTCCAGAGGAGCCTGGACCGGACTTTGGGACGGCCGGCAAATGTCAATGTTTCCGTGGTTCTGGCCGATTCCGATCTCGTGTGTTACTAATGGAAAATTTGGGAATTTTTGGAAAATTAAAATTTATTTGAGAGGACGAAATTGCGATTTTTTGGCTTTTTTTGGCTTTTTTTTGGTGGTTTTTTGGTGTTTTTTAGAGAAAAAATGGCGCCCGAAGTGGGATTTGTGGCTTTTTGGAGTAAAAGTGGATTTGGGTGGAAAATGTGATTTTGAATGAAATTTATGGATTTTAGGAGGTGAAAATGTGGATTTTAGGGAGAAAAAAAGGATTTTGGACGAAATTCCTGGATTTTAGGAACAAAAATGTGGATTTTTGGAGGAAAAGTAGATTTGGGGTGAAAAGTTTGGATTTTGGGAAAAATTCGAGGATTTTAGGAGTGAAAATGTGGATTTTTGGACGAAAATGTGGATTTTTGGAGGAAAAATGTTTAGGCTTAGGGTTAGGCCTGGCTTAGGCTTAGGCTTAGGCTTAGGTTTAGGTTTAAGGTTGGGATTTGTGGATTTTAGGAGGAGAAGTCATTTTGGGAAACAATTTGTGGATTTTAGGAGGTGAAAAACGTGGATTTCGAGCAAAATTTGTGGATTTTAGAAGGTGAAATGGTTTTGGGGTGAAAAGTTTGGATTTTGGGAAAAATTTGAGAATTTTAGGAGGAAAAAACTGAGTTTTGGGTGAAATTTGTGGATTTTGGGAGGTGAAAATGGGGATTTTTGGACAAAAATGGGGATTTTTAGAGGAAAATGTGGTTAAGCTTAGGCTTAGGGTTAGGCCTGGCTTAGGGTTAGGGTTAGGGTTAGGGTTAGGGTTAGGGTTAGGGTTAGGGTTAGGCCTGGCTTAGGTTTAGGCTTAGGTTTAGGCTGGGATTTGTGTTTTTTAGAAGGAAAAACCATTTTGGGTTAAAATCCGTGGATTTTAGGAGTGAAAAATGTGAATTTTTGAACAAAAATGTGGATTTTTGGAGGAAAATTGGATTTGGGTGGAAAATCCAATTTTGGGTCAAAATTGGTGAATTTTAGGAGGAAAAAATGGAGTTTTGGGTGAAATTTGTGGATTTTGGGAGATGAAAATGGGGATTTTTGGACAAAAATTGGGATTTTTGGAGGAAAATGTGGTTAAGCTTAGGCTTAGGGTTAGGCCTGGCTTAGGGTTAGGGTTAGGGTTAGAGTTAGGCCTGGCTTAGGTTTAGGCTTAGGTTTAGAGTTGGGATTTGTGTTTTTTAGGAGGAAAAATCATTTTGGGACAAAATTCGTGGATTTTAGGAGTGAAAATTTGCATTTTTTTGATGAAAATGTGAATTTTTGGACGAAAAGTAGATTTGGGTGGAAAATCTGATTTTGATCAAAATTGCTGAATTTTAGGAGGAAAAAATGGAGTTTTGGGTGAAATTTGTGGATTTTGGGAGGTGAAAATGGGGATTTTTGGCCAAAAATGGGGATTTTTAGAGGAAAATGTGGTTGAGCTTGGACTTATGGTTAGGCCTGGCTTAGGGTTAGGGTTAGGGTTAGGGTTAGGGTTAGGGTTAGGGTTAGGGTTAGGGTTAGGGTTAAGCCTGGTTTAGGTTTAGGCTTAGGTTTAAGCTGGGGATTTGTGTTTTTTAGGATAGGAATTCATTTTCTTCATTTTTTTTCCTTTTTTCCGAATTTTTTTTTGTAATTTTCCCCATTTTTTCCCATTTTTCCCCATTTTTTTCTTGAAATCTCCCATTTTTCCCGTTTTTCCCATTTTTTCATCAATTTTTCTTTGAATTTCCCCCCTTTTTCTTTCATTTTTCCCCATTTTTCCCCCATTTTTTCCCATGTTTCCCCATTTTTCCATTTTTTTTCCCCATTTTTTTAAAATTCCCCAAATTTTCAATTTTTTCCCAAATTTCCCATTTTTCCCCCAGAATTCCCCATTTTTCCCATTTTTTCCTCCATTTTTCGTTCAATTTTCCCCATTTTTCCCCATTTTCCCCCATTTTCCCCTATTTTTTCCCCATTTTTTTTTCCAAATTCCCCAATTTTTCCATTTTCCCCAAATTTTTTCATTTTTCCCAATTTTCCCAGTTTTTCCCCCAGAATTCCCCCCTCCCTGTGTCTCTTTGGGGGCGTGGCCTGAGGACCCCCCGGACCCTTCGGACCTTTGGACTTCCGGAACCTTCATCGTCCTCTTCCTCCTCAGCCTCTTCTACGGCGCCGGCGTCACCCTC
>NW_026625553.1:0-1766 GCF_030028575.1 Malurus melanocephalus | reverse complement strand
TCTTTTTTCAGCTGCTTTGAGGCACCATTGTCCCCCTCCTCAATCTAATTTATGCAAATTTATGCAGATTTATGCAAATTTTATTTGATTTTACAATTAATTACAAAATTTCGCCTGAATTTTCCCAAATTTTCCCGATTTTTCCCAAATTTTTCCCAATTTTTTTGGTTTTTCAGGTGCTTTGAGTCACCTCCCTCCCATTAATCTATGCAAATTTATGCAAATTTATGCAAATTTATGCAAATTATATCAAATCCCACCTCAATTTCTGATTTTAACCCAAATTTTCCTTTTTTTTTTCAGGTTCTCTGAGGCATCGATCTCGGATTTTATTTTGGGGCAAAAAAATCAAATTTTGGGTTTTTTTTGTGTCTCGTGTTTTAATTCCATTTTATTTTCCCAAAATCCCCCCAAATTTTCCCCAAATTCCCCAAATTTTCCCAAAATTCCCCAAATTTACCCCAAAATTCCCCGAATTTTCCCAAAATCCCCCAAATTTCCGAAAATTTCCCAAAATTTCCCAAAATTTTCCCCAATTTCCTCCCAGAACCCCAAATTTTACCCCAAATTCCCCCAAATTCCCCCAAAATTCCTGAAATTTCCCAAAATTTCTGAAAATTTCCCAAAAATTCCCTCCCAGAACCCAAAATTTCCCAAAATTCCCCAAAATTCGGTTAAAAAAGGAAAAAAAGTCTTTATTTTTGCGTTTTTTAATTTTTTTTTTATTTTTGGGATTTTTTGGGAATTTTTTGGACTTTTTTACAAAAAAAGGTGGAAAATTCCCGGGAGGGGGCGGAGTCGGCGTCGATTTTGGGGCGAAATCCGAGAATTTTGGGTCATTTCACCTGGAAAAGGAGAAAAAATGGGGTTAAAAACCAGAAATTTGGGAAATTTGGGAAGAAATTTGGGAATTTTGGGGAAAATTTGGGAATTTTGGGGAAAATTCCCAAATTTTGGGAGAAAAATCAGGAATTTGGGAGAAATTTTGGGGATTTTGGGGAAAATTTGGGATTTTTTTTGGGAAAATTCCCAAAATTTTGGGGCGATTTGGGGAAGGGAAAATTCAGGGAAAATTTGGGGGGGAAAATTGGGATTTTTAGGGAAAATTGGGGGAAAATTGGGAATTTTGGGGGAAAATTGGGATTTTTAGGGAAATTTTTTGGGAAAAAATGGGAATTTTGGGGTGGAAAATTGGGAGAAAAAATTGGAAATTTTGGGGAATAAAAATGGAGAAAAAATTGGAATTTTTGGGCCATAAAACGGGGATAAAAATCAGATTTTTTGGGGAATAAAAAAGGGATAAAAAGTGGAATTTTTGGGGAATAGGAAACGGAGGAAAAAAAGGAATATTTGGGGCGTAAAAAAGGGATAAAAAAGGGAATTTTTGGGGCATAAAAAAGGGATAAAACTGGAAATTTTGGGCAATAAAAAATGGAAAAAAACAATTACATTTTTTGGGGGTAAAATGAGAAAAAAATTGAATTTTTTTTGCACAAAACCATGAAAAAAAAGGGATTTTTGACCTTAAAAAATGCAAATTTTGGGTAAAAACGCTCCAAAAAACCCGATTTTTTTGGGAATTTCGCCAGAAAATTCAGGATTTTTTGGGGAAAAAGGGAAGGGAATTTTGGGGTAAAAAAAGGGGATTTTGGGTACCTTGATGAGGGTGACGGTGGCGCTGTAGAAGAGGCTGAGGATGAAGAGGACGATGAAGGTCGAGGCCGTGGCCCAAAGGTTCCCGAGATCTTCGTCGTCCTCGGGTGCCA
>NW_026625552.1:11973-13394 GCF_030028575.1 Malurus melanocephalus | reverse complement strand
AAATGGGAGTAGGATGGAAATGGGAAATGG
This sequence comes from Malurus melanocephalus, assembly GCF_030028575.1. Lineage (NCBI taxonomy): Eukaryota > Metazoa > Chordata > Aves > Passeriformes > Maluridae > Malurus > Malurus melanocephalus. The sequence goes on along the minus strand of NW_026625552.1, from coordinate 13,364 downwards.
GAGTGGGAAAAGAAGGGGGAAATGGGCATGGATATGGGAGTGGGGAATGGGATAGGATGGGATTGGGAATGAGAATGGGAAATGGGAGTGGGAATAGGGAATGGAAAGGAGATTGGGAATGGGGAATGGGAGTGGGAAAAAAAGGGGGAATGGGCGTGGATATGGGAGTGGGGAATGGGATAGGATGGGATTGGGAATGRGAATGGGAAATGGGAGTGGGATGGGAATGGGAATAGGGAATGGAAGTGGGAACAGGAATGGGATGGGAAATGGGCATGGAAATGGGGAATGGGAGTGGGGAGTGGGAGTGGGAATGGGGTTGGGATGGAAGTGGCAATGGGGAATGGGAACGGAGAATGGGAGTGGAGATGGGGAATGGGAATGGGAACAGGGGATGGGAGTGGGGAATGAGGGGTGGGAGTGGGGAATGAGAATGGGAATGGGGAATGGGAATGAGATAGAAATGGGAATGGGCGTGTGAGTAGGAATGGAGAATGGGAATGGAGATGGGGAATGGGGATGGGAATGGAGATGGGGAGTGGGGATGGAATGGGGATGGGAATGGGAATGAGGAAGGGAAATTAGGAATGGGATGGAAATGGAAATGAGAATGGAATGGGGAATGGGAATGGGATGAAAATGGGAATGGGGAATGCAAGTGGGAAAGGGAGGGGGAATGGAGAATGCGATAGGAATGGGGAATGGGAGTGGGATGAGAATGGGAATGGGATGGGAGTGGAAAAGGAATGGGGAATGAGGAATGGGGTTGGGATGGAAGTGTGAATAGGGAATGGGAAAGGGAGAATGGGAGTGGAGACGTGGGAATGGGAATGGGAACAGGGAATGGGGGATGGGAATGGGAGTGAGAAATGGAAATGGAGTGGGGAATGGGAATGGGAATGGGGAATGGGAATGGGGAATGGGAACAGGAGTGGGAATGGGATGGGAATGGGAATAGGAACTGGGATGGGGAATRGGAAAGGGAGAATGGGAGTGGGAATGGGGAATGGTAGTGAGAACGGGATGGGAATGGGGTTGCCCACAGCACTGGGATGGGCAGGGATGGCACATCCCAAAAAACCACAGAGGGAAATTCCCTATGGAGCAGAGCTCCTCTTCCTCCTGCAATCCCACCTGCCAGAGGGGAAAGGTTGGATCCAGCCAGGATCCAAGGATCCAAATTCTGGGGACGGGAATTTACCCATGCGGGGAATCCTGGGAATGCGGGAGTTGGATCCAGCCAGGATCCAAGGATCCAAATCCTGGGCAGGAGGGAATTTATCCACATGGGAAATCCTGGGAATGTGGGAGTTGGATCAAGGCAGGACCCAAGGATCTGAATCCCGGGGAGGAATTTATTCATGTGGGAAATCCCGGGAATGTGGGAGTTG
>NW_026625552.1:8952-10618 GCF_030028575.1 Malurus melanocephalus | reverse complement strand
CGCAGGCCAAGCTGGCGAACATGGAATCCTCCCTGCGGGACAAGGCCAAGGATTTCGGGACCGTGCGCCGCTCCTACGAGTCCATCTCCCGGCACAACAAGGTGAGTGTTCCCTCCTGGAGCTGGGATTGATCCCGATCCCAATCCTGGTCATGATCCTACAATCCTACACTGGGGTGGAGCTGATCCCATTCCAGGAAAGGAGAGCAGTGGGGTTTGGGAAACGGGGACAGGAATTTCGGAAGGACAGCGTCATCCCAGTGATCCCGGGAATCCCTGAGCGCTGGAGAGCTCCAGGAAAGGAGACCCCAGGGAATTCTGGCCCTCTGGAGATGGGATGGATCCCGATCCCAATCCTGATCCTACAATCCTACACTGGGGTGGAGCCTTGATCCCACTCCAGGAAAGGAGAGCGGTGGGGATTTGGGAAACAGAGACGGAAATTTGGGAAGGGCAGCATGATCCCAGTGAATCCCTGAATGTTGGAGCTGCTGGGAATGGGACCCCAGGGAATTCTGGCCCTCTGGTGATGAGATTGATCCCAACCCCAATCCTGGTGATGCACCGGGTGGAACCCTGATCCCATCCCAGAAAAGGAGAGCAGTRGGATTTGGGAAGCGGGGATGGGAATTTGGGAAGGGCAGCATCATCCCAGTGAATCCCTGAATATTGGAGCTGCTGGGAACGGGACCCCAGGGAATTTCAGGGCTCCAGAGATTGGGATTGATTCTGATCCCAATCCTCATCCCAGTTGTGAATTGGAGTAGAGCCCTGATCCCATCCAAGAAAAGGAGAGCAGTGGGGATTTGGGAAGCGGGGATGGGAATTTGGGAAGGGCAGCGTGATCCCAGTGAATCTCAGTGATCCCAGTGAATCCCTGAATGCTGGAGAGCTCCACGAAAGGAGACCCCAGGGAATTTCAGGGCTCCAGAGATGGAATTGATCCCAATCCCAATTCTGATCCTGATTGTGTAATTGGGGTGGAGSGCTGATCCCATCCCAGTGAAAGGAGAACGGTGGGATTTGGGAAGCATGGACAGGAACTTGGGAAGAGCAGCGTGTTCCCAGTGAATCCCTGATTTCTGGAGCTGCTGGGAACGGGACCACAAGGAATTTCAGAGCTCCAGAGATGGGATTGATCCTAATCCCAATCCTCACTCCAAATTCCCTAGTGTGAATTGGGGTGGAGCCCTGATCCCATCCAAGAAAAGGAGACTGGTGGGGATTCGGGAAGCATGGATGGGATTGGGAATTTGGGAAGGGCAGCGTAATCCCAATGATCCCAATGAATCCCCGAGCGCTGTAGAGCTCCAGGAAAGGAGCCCCCATGGAATCCAGGGCCGTTCATAACAAAAGCCCCTCCACTGGCAGGCGGAGTCGGAGCGTCTGGAGCGGCAGGTGCACTGGGAGTTCGAGAAGCTCCACAAACTGCTGCGGGACGAGGAGCAGGCGCTGCTGGCGCAGCTGCGGGAGGAGGCGCGGAGGAAACACGACCAGATCCAGGCCAAGATGGAGCAGCTGGCGGAGGAGAGCCAGGCCCTGCTCCGCGAGGCCCAGCAGCTCCAGAGTGACCTCAAGGAGGACGATTTCACCTTCCTGATGGTAATTCCGGCCGGGTTTCTCCACCCCCCGAGCTGCTCTCGGAGCTCCGGGAGCTCATTCCCGGC
>NW_026625552.1:0-5177 GCF_030028575.1 Malurus melanocephalus | reverse complement strand
GGGTGTGGGGTCTGGAGAGGTGGGAAATGTGGAGCTGGATTTCTCCTCAAAGGATGGATGTGAGTGGAAAGATGAGAAACATGGAGCTGGAATTCCAATGAAAGAATGGATGTTCCAGGAGTGGTTGGTCCTGGAGAAATGGATCCATAGAGGGATGGGTGGATCCAGGAATGGATGGATGGATCTATAGAGGGATGGATGGATCCATGGATGGAAGGGTCTGTGGAGGGGTCCATGGATGGATGGAAGGATCCATGGAGGGATCCATGGAGGGATGGATGGATCCAGGAATGGATCCATGGAGGGATGGATGGATCCAGGAATGGATGGATCCATTGAGGGCTCCATGGAGGGGTTCATGGAGGGATGGGTGGAGCCAGGAATGGATCCATGGAGGGATGGGTGGATCCATGGATAGCGGGATTCATGGAGGGATGGATGGATACAGGAATGGATGGAAGGATCTATGGAGGGCTCCATGGATGGATGGGTGGATCCAGAAATGGATCCATGGAGGGATGGGTGGATCCATGGAGGGATGGGTGGATCCATGGATGGATGGATCCATTAAGGGTTCCATGGAGGGAGGGGTGAATCCATTGAGGGCTCCATGGAGGGATGGGTGGATCCGGGAATGGATCCATGGAGGGATGGATGGATCCATGGATGGAAGGATCCATTGAGGGTTCCATGGAGGGAGGGGGCAAATCCATTGAGGGCTCCATGGAGGGATGGATGGATCCAGGAATGGATGGATCCATTGAGGGCTCTATGGAGGGATAGGTGGATCTAGAAATGGATCCATGGAGAGGTTCATGGAGGGATGGATGGATTCATCGATGGAAGGATCCATTGAGGGTTCCATGGAAGGATGGGTGGATCCAGGAACGGATGGATGGATGGATCCAAGAATGGATCCATAGAGGAAGGATCGATTGAGGATTCCGTGGAGGGGTGGGTGGATCCGGGAATGGATCCATGGAGGGGTTCATGGAGGGATGGACGGATCCATGGAGGGAAGGATCCATTGAGGGTTACATGGAGGGATGGGTGGATCCAGGAATGGATCCATGGATGGAAAGATCCATTAAGGATTCCATGGAGGAATGAATGGATCCAGGAATGGATGGATGGATCCAAGAATGGATCCATGGAGGAAGGATTCATTGAGGGTTCCATGGAGGGATGGATGGATTCATGGATGGATCCATGGAGGGGTTCATGGAGGGATGGATGGATCCAAGAATGGATCCATGGAGGAAGGATCCATGGAGGATTCCATGGAGGGATGGGTGGATCCAGGATCCATGGAGGGGTTCATGGATCCCCACTGAGCCATGACCCTCCCATAAATCATTCCCATTCCCCCCCAGTCCCGTTCAGCCTGGACCCCAACTCGGCCGCGGGCTGGCTCTCCGTGTCCGAGGACCTCTCCAGTGTCTCCAGCGGCGGCTTCAAACTCTCCGTGGAGAACCCGGAGCGCTTCACCTCCGCCCCCTGCGTGCTGGGATCCCGCGGCTTCTCCGAGGGCTTCCACACCTGGGAGGTGGACCTGGGCGGGCTGACCAATTGGAGAGTGGGCGTGTCCCGGCCCCAGCGCGGCTCCCATTGGACGTTCCACCACGATTCCCAGTCGGGTTTTTGGTATATCTACCACCTCCCCGGGAAGGACGAGTGCCGTGCTTCCAACGCCGTGCGCTCCGAGGCGGCGCCGGGGAACCTGCGGCGCGTGCGGGTGGAGCTGGACTGCACCGAGGGCGAGCTGTCCTTCTACGACGCCGAGCGCCGCAGCCACGTCTACACCTTCCACGAGAAATTCGGAGGCGTCGTTTTCCCCTATTTCTATGTGGGCGAGGCCCAGGGCGACGCCAAAGCCAAGACGCTGCGGATCTGCCCACTCCGGGTCCGCGTCCACGAGGATATCCCGGATTAGGGGTGTCCCATTGCCTGGGGGGTTCTCCAGGTCCTTTCCCAGATTTTCTAGGTGGGGTTCTCCGGGTCCTTTCCCAACTTTTCAGGAGGATTCTCCAGGTCCTTTTCCAGATTTTCAGGGGGCCTTTTCAAGCTTTTCTGGGGGGGTTCTCCTGGTCCTTTCCCAGATTTTCTAGGGGGGGTTCTCCAGGTCCTTTTCCAGATTTTCAGGGGGCCTTTTCATGCTTTTCTGGTGGGGTTCTCCAGGTCCTTTCCCAGATTTTCTAGGTGGGGTTCTCCGGGTCGTTTCCCAACTTTTCAGGAGGGTTCTCCAGGTCCTTTCCCAGATTTTCTAGGGGGGGGTTCTCCAGGTCCTTTCCCAGATATTCTGGGAAGGGCTTCTCCAGGTCCTTTCCCAACTTTTCAGGAGGGTTCTCCAGGTCGTTTTCCAGACTTTTGGGGTGCCTTTTCCAGCTTTTCTGGGGGGGTTCTCCAGGTCCTTTTCCAGATTTTCTAGGGGGTGTTCTTCAGGTGCTTTTCCTGCTTTTCAGGGGGCGTTTTCCAGGTCTTTTTTCAGTTTTTCTGGGGGGTTTTTCCAGGTCTTTTTTTCAGTTTTTCTGGAGGGCTTTTCCAGGTCTTTTTCCTGCTTTTCTGGGTGGCTTTTCCAGGTTTTTTTCCAGCTTTTCTGGAGGGCTTTTCCAGGTCTTTTTTCAGTTTTTCTAGGGGGCTTTTCCAGGTCTTTTTTTTTCAGTTTTTCTGGGGGGTTTTTCCAGGTCTTTTTTCAGTTTTTCTGGGAGGCTTTTCCAGGTCCTTTCCCAGCTTTTCAGGAGGGTTCTCCAGGTCCTTTTCCAGATTTTCTAGGGGGCATTCTTCAGGTGCTTTTCCTGCTTTTCTGGGGGCGTTTTAGTTTTTTGGGGGGGCTTTTCCAGGTCCTTTTCCATTTTTTTTTTTGGGCGGGCATTCCCAGCATTCCCAGGTCTTTTTCCAGCTTTTCTGCGGGCTTTTCCAAATCCTTTTCCAACGTTTCAGGAAGGGCTTTCTCAGGTCTTTTTCCAGCTTTTCAGGGTGGGTTCTTCAGGTGCTTTTCCTGCTTTTCTGGAGAGCTTTTCCAGGACCTTTTCCAGCCTTTCTGCGAGGGTTCTCCAGATCCTTTTCCAGCTTTTTGGGGGGCTTCTCCAAGTCCTTTCCCATCTTTTCGGGGGTGGTTCTCCAGGTCCTTTTCTGGAAAAGCTTTTCAGGTGCTTTTCCCAGAAAAGAAAAACAAAAAAAACCCAAAAGCAGCGGGGACAAGAAGAATGTGTTTTTGTAGTGCTTCAGGCTTTTATCATTAATAAATATTAATAAACTCTTCCCGTGTGGTTCCATTCCCAAATCCCGACTTTTTCCACCCCTCTCCATCACAAATCCAGGCTGGGAAGGTTTTGGGGAGGATGATTTTTGTCAGGAGATAAAAATGAGGGATTTAAACCATTTTAGGGGCTTTTCCCGCAGTTTTCAGGGATCTGGGAATTCAGCGATCCTAATCCCAGCTCCTGAAATGGGAAAATCCCACAGCGGGATCATCCCTGAGAAAATCCCACCTCCATGCTTTTTCTCACAATTTTATCCCTCCAAAGGTTTGGGGTTTTTTTTTCCCCCTGAATTCCCAGCTCCAGGAATCCAGTGATTGGGTGTTGGGAAGTGGAGGAATTTCGGGGTTTTTTATCCAGGTTAATCCCGTCCAAGCGGCTTTTTCCCAAATCCAGGTGAGTCCTTGTGATTCCTTGGATAAAGGGATGGGGTGGGCTGGTCCATCCCGCCCTTTTCCCATTTTTTTCCTGCCTGGATTCCGACAGGAGCGGGCGGTTTCCATGGTTTCCCGCAGTTTGATGGGGAAGCTCCTTGGGAACGAGCTGGAGGAGGAGGAGGAGGAGGAGGAGGAGGGGGAACAAAAGGGAGAGGCGGGAGCGGGAGGAGAGCGGGGGCTGGGCTGGGAACATCCCACGGTGCATCCCGGATACGGGAAAAGGGGGAGAGCAGCCCAGCTCTGCCTGTGTCTGTCCCATCTCCATCCATCCCATCTCCATATATTTCCATCTCCATCCATTCCATCTCTGTCCCATCATCTTCATCCATCTCCATCCATTACATCTGCATCCATCCCATCTCCATCCATCCCATCTCATCATCTCCATCCCATCATCTCCATCCCATCATCTCCGTCCGTCCCATCTCCATCCGTCCCATCTCCCTCCATCCATCCCATCTCCCTCCATCCGTCCCATCTCCATCCGTTCCACCTCCACTCATCCCATATCCATCCATTCCCACTCTACCCACACCTTCCATCTCCATCCATCCATCCATCCATCCATCCATCCATCCATCCATCCGTCCATCCCATCTCCGTCCATCCCATCTCCGTCCATCCCATCTCCATCCATCCATCCCATCTCCGTCCGTCCCATCTCCGTCCGTCCCATCTCCGTCCATCCCATCTCCATCAATTCCCATCTCCATCTCATCATCCCATCTCCGTCCATCTCCATCCCATCCCTATTGAATTTTGGCTCACTGACCATTGGTTCAGTCGGGGTCACCAGATGTAACTGCCCGGAGCCCCCGTCCCGCCGCGCCGGGAGGGAAAGACGACACGAGACAGGCAGGCGGGCAGGTTCTTCTTTATTAATTCTTCGGATTTTCAGGCTCTCTTAGATATAGTGATATTCAGCTCTGCTCTCTGTCTCTCTTAGTGATTGCAGCTGTCACCTCTTAGCTCTCCTCGCTCCCCTCTCACTGCTACTGCATGCTTTTTTATACACTTTTCTTATCTTTCCCGGGTTTTGAGAACACACCAATCAAACATGCCTCAGCCAGATCACATGGCTAGGCAGYCTCCAATGTGTATGCAGCATGTTTTTGTCTTTTATTGGTAGAATACTTTCATTTATCCAGTCCCATGACTGGTTGCGTCAGCCCAGCTAGTCTGCGCTATTTTGACCCTCTGAGCTCAGGCTGTGTCCGAGCCCAGCCCCCACACACAGTTGTAAAATAGTGAGGGCTACGGCACATCCCATCTCCATCCCATCCATCCCATCTCCGTCCAGCCCATCTCCGTCCATCCCATCTCCGTCCATCTCCCTCCATCCATCCCATCTCCATCCGTTCCACCTCCATTCATCCCATCTCCATCCATCCCATCATCTGCCTCAATCCCATCTCCATCCTCCCACTGTCCCACCTCCATCCACTGCCACCCTCCCTCCATCATCACCATCCCCCTCATC
>NW_026625551.1:4314-6870 GCF_030028575.1 Malurus melanocephalus | reverse complement strand
GTCTGTGGAGAGAGCGGGGCAGGGCAGGTCAGAGGGGCTGGGTGCTCCACAGGGACATGGAAATAGGGCAGCATTCCCTGGGATCCCAATGACCCCACAGAACCCAGTGATCCCTGTGACCCCAATGATCCCAGTGATCCCTGTGAACCCAGTGCCTCCTGTGAACCCAGTGATCCCAGTGACCCCAATGACTCCAGTGACCCCAATGACAAACAAAGTGACCCCAATTATCCCACTGTTCCCACTGATCCCAGTGATCCCTGCAAACCTAGAAATCCCAGTGATCCCAGGGACCCCAGCAATCCCAATAATCCCAGTGACCCCACTGTTCCCACTGACCCCCGGACAGCAGCACTGGAACCACCCCACAGTCCCACCCCGAGCCCTCCAGCTGGGACTCCCTGGGCAGCCCCTGCCAGGCCTGAGCTCCCTTTCCATGGGGAAATTCCTCCCAGAGCTGTCCCAGGATTGCAGAGGGTCCCTCAGCAGGGCCAGCACAGTCCCTGCCCTGAGGGTGTGCCCACCCTGGGGCTGGCACAGCCCAGGGGCCATCACCCCCCTGGGCACCTCTGGGCACCCCTGGGCTCGTGTCCGGCCCCTGCCACAGCACCCCCAGCCCCTTTCCCAGCTTTCAGCCCCTCTGCCCCAACCTGGGGTGCTCCAGGGCTTTGGGGTGACCCGAGGGCAGCACGTGGCACTTGGCCTGGCTGTCCCTCACCCCATGGACCCAGCCCATGGACCCAGCCTGTCCCAATCCCTCTGCAGAGCTCCCACATCTCACCCCATGGACCCAGCCCATCCCAAACCCTCTGCAGAGCTCCCACATCTCACCCCATGGACCCAGCCTGTCCCAATCCCTCTGCAGGGCTCCCACATCTCACCCCATGGACCCAGCCCGTCCCCATCCCTCCCCACCCGCAGCAGCCGCAGGGAATCTGTCACACAGCCTTGTTCCCGCATTAACGGTGTTTAAACCCTGACAAATTTCATCAGGAAACGTTTTCTGCCTCATTTCCCCCGCCCGCGCCGTTCGGGGCCGGGCTGGAGCGGGGATGGGGATGGGGATGGCAGTTGGGATCCAGGGAAAGGGGGGATGTGCATCCCCAACAGCTCCCCCTCCCTCCAGCCCCTCCAGCCCCTCCAGGAGGGGATTTTCAGCGGGATTTGTGCTTAAGGCATCCCAGGCTGAGCCCAGGAAAGCTCCCAGAGCAGGGAGAGGGGGGCTGGAGCTGTGGAAACATCGGGGGCTGGAGCGGGCACCCCCCAGACCCTTCCAAAGCTGGGGAGCCGCGGAAAAGCGACAGAAAAATGGCAGAAAAGGCACGGAAAAGCAATGGAAAAGCGGGCACGCATCCTCCTGCTGACAGCACAACCCAACCCACCCCAAATCCCACAGCACCCTTGGGTGGGAGGCACCTCTGGGGTGGGAATGAGCTCTGCAGCAGCACCCACCTCGTCCGGGGTGTCCTTGGCGTCCGGCTGTCCTGCGGCTGCACGGCGTGCCAGGCTCCCGGCGCGGATATTGCTGAGGTTGATCTGCCGCTCCGGAGGGGGACCCCCACGGGGCTGACCCCGCACGATGATGGCACAGCCCGACAGCACCTGCGGGGACAACGGGGTCACCATGGGGTCACCATAAGGACAGCGGGGTCACTGCGGGGACAGCAGGGTCACCATGGGGTCACCACGGGGACAGTAGAGTCACTGCGGGGACAGCAGGGTCACCATGGGGATGGCGGGGTCATCTGGGGACAGTGGGGACAGTGTGGGGACAGCAGGGTCACTGTGGGGACGGCAGGGTCACTGTGGGGACGGCAGGGTCACTGTGGGGACAGGGGGGGACCCCCACGGGGCTGACCCCGAACAATGATGGCACAGCCCGACAGCACCTGCGGGGACAGCGGGGTCACCATGGGGTCACCACAGGGACAGGGGGGTCACTGCGGGGACAGCAGGGTTATCTGGGGACAGGGGGACCCCCACGGGGCTGACCCCGCACGATGATGGCACAGCCCGACAGCACCTGCGGGGACAACGGGGTTATCTGGGGACACCACGGGGACAGCGGGGTCACTGCGGGGACAGCGGGGTCACCATGGGGACAGCGGGGTCATCTGGGGACAGTGGGGACAGTGTGGGGACAGCAGGGTCACTGTGGGGACAGGGGGGGACCCCCACGGGGCTGACCCCGAACGATGATGGCACAGCCCGACAGCACCTGCGGGGACAGCAGGGTCACCATGGGGACAGTAGGGTCACTGCGGGGACAGCGGGGTTATCTGGGGACAGGGGGGTCACCATGGGGATGGTGCGGTCACTGTGGGGATAGCGGGGTCATCTGGGGACAGGGGGGTCAGTGTGGGAACAGCAGGGTCACCGTGGGGACAGCAGGGTCACCGCGGGGACAGCGGGGTCACCGCGGGGACAGGGGGTTCACTGCGGGGACAGCGGGGTCACCACGGGGATGACGGGGTCACTGTGGGGATGGCAGGGTCACCGTGGGGACAGCAGGGTCACCGCGGGGCCAGCCAGGGACACCTGGGACGGACAGGGTCA
>NW_026625551.1:0-2893 GCF_030028575.1 Malurus melanocephalus | reverse complement strand
TTTGGGGCTGGCTGGCCTGGAAAGGGACCACAGAGCACATCCAAGGGCACCGTGTGACTCGCAGACCCCAAAATCCTTCCCAAAATCCTTCCCAAAACCCTTCCCAAAACCCTGCTGCGGATCCACATCCCCTCGGACGGAGCCAGGCGGGCACAAGCACCAGGTGAGGCTTTTCCTGAGAGCCCAAAASGTGCTGCTGGCTGGGCAGGGGACAGGGCAGGGTGGCAGCAGCGTGTCCCCATGTCACCGGTGAGACACAGCCCGGGGATGGTGCCACAGCAGAGCCCCGGGGTCCCCAAACTCAGTGTCCACCCCCAGACCCCCAATGTCCATTCCCAGACCCCCACTGTCCATCTCCAGTTCCCCAGTGTCCACCCCCCGACCCCCAAAGTCCATCACCAAATCTCTGGGGTCCACTGCCACATTTCTGTCACCTGTCCCCAGACTCCCAGGGTCTGTCCCCAGCCCTGTCCCCACACTGTCACAGGCTCAGGGGTGCAGTGACACCATGGAAAAGGTCTGGCTCTGAAGGCAGCAGTGGGGGCAGGGGTCACCCGAGACCCCCAAAACCCGGGCACGGGAATTTGGGGTGTTGGGGACAGGGCAGGGAGCGGGACAGGCACCAGGAAGGGACACGGGACCGGGACAGGGGACCGGGACACAGAGCCCGGGACTGAGCCCGACCTTCGCTCTCCCGGGCCCCGCTGCCGGCACACGTGGGGACGCGACACGGGGGACCGGGGACTCATCGCGGGGACCCCGGGGACCCCCTGGCAGCGCTCCGTGCCGTGGGGACCGGACACGGGGACTCGGGGAGCCGCTCCGCCCCGCGGGGACACCCCGGGAACGGGAGCGGGAATGGGAACGGGAATGGGAACGGGATGGGAGCGGGGATGGGAGCGGGAATGGGAGCGGGAATGGGAACGGGAATGGGAACGGGATGGGAGCGGGGATGGGAGCGGGAATGGGAACGGGAATGGGAATGGGAACGGGAATGGGAACGGGATGGGAGCGGGAATGGGAACGGGAATGGGAACGGGATGGGAGCGGGGATGGGAGCGGGAATGGGAACGGGAATGGGAACGGGATGGGAGCGGGGATGGGAGCGGGAATGGGAGCGGGAATGGGAACGGGAATGGGAACGGGATGGGAGCGGGAATGGGAATGGGAACGGGAATGGGAACGGGATGGGAGCGGGAATGGGAACGGGAATGGGAACGGGATGGGAGCGGGGATGGGAGCGGGAATGGGAGCGGGAATGGGAACGGGAATGGGAACGGGAATGGGAACGGGAATGGGAACGGGAATGGGAATGGGAACGGGAATGGGAACGGGATGGGAGCGGGAATGGGAACGGGAATGGGAACGGGATGGGAGCGGGGATGGGAGCGGGAATGGGAGCGGGAATGGGAACGGGAATGGGAACGGGATGGGAGCGGGAATGGGAATGGGAACGGGAATGGGAACGGGATGGGAGCGGGAATGGGAACGGGAATGGGAACGGGATGGGAGCGGGGATGGGAGCGGGAATGGGAACGGGAATGGGAACGGGATGGGAGCGGGGATGGGAGCGGGAATGGGAACGGGAATGGGAACGGGATGGGAGCGGGGATGGGAGCGGGAATGGGAGCGGGAATGGGAACGGGAATGGGAACGGGATGGGAGCGGGAATGGGAATGGGAACGGGAATGGGAACGGGATGGGAGCGGGAATGGGAACGGGATGGGAGCGGGGATGGGAGCGGGAATGGGAACGGGAATGGGAGCGGCTCCGGGGCCGCGCGTCCTGCAAGTCCCGGGCTCCGCAGGGTGAAGGACCCGAGCGTGGGAGGGATCGGAGCACACCTGGGGGAATCAAAACCCACCCCACACGTGCGGGGAATTCGAGCTCACCTGTGGGACCCCACCCGCTCCCTGCCCGCCCCCACTTCGGGAGCGGGGACCTCCGCATGTGTGGCACCGCCACCGCTGTCCCCGCGCGGGCTCGGCTGGCACGGAGGGGACCCAGGAGGGTCCGCCCGCCCCGGGATTGCCCCTCCCCACATCCCGATTGCCCCTCCCCACATCCCGATTGCCCCTCCCCACATCCCGWTTGCCCCTCCCCACATCCCCATTGCCCCCGGCTGGGGGGACACGAGCTCCTGCACGTCGGGAACATCCCGCGGGAATCCGCCCCGGGCACGGCGCATTTTGCCACCTGACGATTTTTTTTTCCCAAGTTTATGATGTTTTTCCATGTTTATGATGCTTTTTCCGCACCGGGGTTTGTCTCCCAGACGCAGATCCCGGTGCAACCCTCGGCCCTTTTTCCAGGTGGTCCCGGGGGTCCCACTCCAGGAATCCTCTTCCCACTCTCTCCCTGCCTTCCACAACTTTCCACCACTTCTGATTTCCCTGCACCAGCCCTTTGACGATCATTTATTAATTTCTTTGTTTTCTCCCCTTTTTTAATACTTAGCCCCTTGTTCGAGGCAGGAAATCTCCTCTGCCCAAAAGCCTGGAAAAGCAGCTCCATTTTCCTGATTTATGGAATTTCTGAGCCYGCTCCTCTCTCTGTCATTGTCCCATCTTGCACCCACATCCCGCTGGAGACAGTGGGGAGGACACCTTCARACCCCCAAATTGCCTCTTTTAGCCCAAATCCTTTAATAATCATCATTTTGATGGAAAAGAAAGTGAAATTGTAGGTGGGAACGTGGGGATAAACTCGSGTTTCTTGGTCGGCKGAGTCATCTGGGCTRTTACCTTCCACCTGTGCTTTCTGCRGGAGAAAAGAATGGGATTTTCCAGCCATTGCAGGGCTCCGTGAGGAACAGGGTGACCTTCTGCAGGGAGAGAGCCCAGGAAGATGGAAAACAGCCTTGGATGTGCAGAAAGGAACGATGGAGAGCAGG
>NW_026625550.1:8932-9263 GCF_030028575.1 Malurus melanocephalus | reverse complement strand
AACCCCAACCCAACCCTAACCCAATCCCTCTCTTGTTTGGCTCTTGCTGTCAGTTAGGCATCATAATGACAGGAATGCAGATGCCTTCCCACAGACTCTTCCCATCCCAGACGTTCCCTTCACCTTGCCCCCATTCTTCAAGACAAAATTTTTGAAGGAAGAAATCCCTAAAAAGTCCCAAACAAAGSCCAGGGCTGCTGGGAGCCAGGATTGAGGCAGCCTGGGAGCTGGGCCAGCTCTGCCCTACGGCAGCAGCTCCTCGTGTTCGTGGGGTTCATTCAGGACTGGGGAGTGGAATGGGATAATTGTGACACCCGGAGAGTCTGAGATG
>NW_026625550.1:6646-8692 GCF_030028575.1 Malurus melanocephalus | reverse complement strand
GGCTGCTCTTCCCTTTCAGAGGAATCCCGTCCCTTGCAGAGTTCCGGAATTTTGCCATAATTCTGCTTTGTGAGTGCCACTGTGATGGGAACAGCTCAGCAGTGACATTTGGGATGTTTGGGGTCTGTCTCCTCCTCCCCTGAGGAGCGTTTAAAACCTGGAAAGGAATCAACCCCTTAAAACGCTCACAACTGAAGGTGAGAAATTCAGAGACAATTTGACCGGTTAATAAAGGATTGAGCTAAACATTTATGTAAATATTTATACTGCACTATCCCATTAGCTTTTCCAGTTAATCTGTTTTCTGTGCTAAGGGCTCTAAGTAAAATATGTTCCCAGACTAGTTTACAATAAAAATTACAGCTGTATCTGGCCTATTACTCCTCTATAAATGATTAAAAAAGATAAATGAAAAATTCCATTTTTGAGGGGCCTTTTTCCCCCCCAATCATTCTTCTCTCTTATGGCAAATAACCCACAAAAGGCAATAGAAAGGGGCAGTTTTTAGGAAGTCTGCTTGGTTTGCTTGTCATTTTGCAGGGCAACTTCTCTTTGCAAATGGAAAATTCTCAAGAATTTAAAATGTCACTTAGAGCATCTGCAATTGCCCCGTAGAAGAGTTTGTTCACCTGTCAGCCTTTATAAGCATATGAACACGAATTTCTTTTACTCCTGGGAAATCTTGTCCGATTCCAACACTTTCCAGTGTGGTTGGTGAGGGCGTAGCCTGCAGTGAAACACAGGAATGTATGATTGCATTTGACACTTTTCACAAACATTGTRCTTGGTGTGTTGTGAATGCTGACCGTGGCTGACGGGTCCCTGAGCCCATGGACAGACCGGGTTTGTGCCAGGAGTGCAGTCAGCACCAGCAGAGGAGCTGCTGAGGTTTGTGGGTTTGTGCCCTGGATTAGTGAGATTGGGTTTCACTTGGGGAGAGCTGAGCTCTGCCCGTTTTTGCTGACCCCTCTCTCCATCTGCACCAAACTGCCTCATAAAAACAACACCAACAGCTCTTGTGCTGCTCCACAGCTCTGTCCCAGCAGCCCTGACCATTAAACCTTCCAGGAACCATGAAAAACCCTTTTGTGTCTCAGGTTCTGCTCAGTCAGTCACCAGCTCTGGATGAACAGGAGTAAATGTTGTTAGAAATGCTGAGATTTGTAAAAATCCTGTGCCACAAAATCACGCAGGGATCACTGAGGAGACGTTCTGGTGGCCACAGGAGCGTGTGAGGGGAGTGCAGCCGAGGTGTCTGTGGGGGTAGAGCACATCCACATGAGAGAGAGACCCCAAAATGGGACATGAGGAGATTTTCCTGTCCCTTATCAGGTGGAGGGAGCACCAGTGCAAACCCCAGAGCACTGCACAGGCCTGGCTGAAAGCAAAAGCTCTCAGTCTGCCTGCAGCTAGAGCATCTAGGAAGGAATAAAGATAAAGAATTTGTGACCCCTCAGGTCTGAAATGCTCAATTTTGAATATCACAATATTGTCAGAGCTGTTCCCTCCCTGCCCGTGGGTTTCTCACCTCCCTTGGCATCGGTGGTGCTGTTTTAGCCCAGCCTGGATTCCCCCAAAGACAGAAATGGTTTCAATTCCCCCTGTTTGTAGTTCAGGGGTTCACCCTGCAGATCCCAACAGCAACAACACCCGACAAAAGCAAATTCTCTGATGGAGTCACACTGAAAGCAAACAGTGAAGCGCATCTGCTGGTGCTGGAGGGATCTGTGGGATGGATGAGCAGTAACTTAGCAACGAGGAGCAAACGGGGCTGGGCAGGGAAATGGCAGAGCTCGGCTTTGCACCAGAGCTGAGCTTTGCACCAGAGCTGAGCTTTGCACCAGAGCTGAGCTTTGCACCAGAGCTGAGCTTCGCACCAGAGCTGAGCTTTGCACCAGAGCTGAGCTTTGCACCAGAGCTGAGCTTTGCACCAGAGCTCAGCTTTGCACCAGAGCTGAGCTTTGCACCAGAGCTCAGCTTTGCACCAGAGCTCAGCTTTGCACCAGAGCTCGGCTTTGCACCAGAGCTGAGCTTTGCACCAGAGCT
>NW_026625550.1:5747-6472 GCF_030028575.1 Malurus melanocephalus | reverse complement strand
AGCTTTGCACCAGAGCTGAGCTTTGCACCAGAGCTCGGCTTTGCACCAGAGCTGAGCTTTGCACCAGAGCTGAGCTTTGCACCAGAGCTGAGCTTTGCACCAGAGCTGAGCTTTGCACCGGCTCATCCCGGGGTGAGCAGATCCCCCGATGCTCTGCCACCATCCCCGAGTGCCAGAGGGTGTTTTACACCATCCAGAGATGAGGGGCTCCCACTCTGCTGCTGCTTTTTGGGCTATTCTGCTTTTCCACGGCTCCGAGAAAAAGGGATTATGTCCATTTCGTGTCAAAGGGACCCATCGAGAACAAAACCCTCTGTGTCTTTATCCACCTCTTTCTCCAACTAATGAACAGTCTCTTGAGCCAACAGCATTGTAMCACGTGTCTGCAGAAATTCTTGTAACAGATGTGCTGAGGCTTGGAAAAACTTATTTTAGATAAGCCAAATAATCTTTTCAATTATCTTTTGCTGAAAATATTGTGTTTTTGCAGGCATTCAAGAGTGTTATGGCATAAAATACCAGCCTAATTATCATTAYCTTCTCTTATTATGTTTGCTGAAATATTTTTTGGAGTTGTCAAATATGCRGCTATTTTGTTATTTGGGAAGGAGGTTTTAGCAGCTGTATAGTTTATTTCTTGATTGTGTAATTTGATCTACATATTTCATTTCAAGAAGATGTTCTCCAAAAGGATGGCGGCAGCAGCTCATAGTTTTGTTAGGATT
>NW_026625550.1:0-979 GCF_030028575.1 Malurus melanocephalus | reverse complement strand
CACTCCTGAGCTCTGCCCAGCTCCTGCAGCGCTCAGCTCCTCACACTGAAAAACAGATTTTCCCCACAAATTTGGTCAGGATGCGCCAGGCTGATGGAAAATCCCTCCGGCTGCTGCTGCACCACTCCCTGAACCGAAGGGAAGGTTTATTGCCCCAGGGAGCAGCAGAGGGGATGCATTTCRATTCATTCTGGTTCCAGAGGAAATTCTGTTTGTTCCTGTGGAAATTCTGTTTGTCTGTATCGTGTCAGAGCTGTGTCTGCTCTGGGGCTGCTCCGGGGCTGCTCAGACCCGTGAGAGCAGTGCTGTGTCTGTGGGGTCACAGCCGGGATGGGGTGAGAACTGTGCTTTGAGCTTTGGTGTAGCCAAATACATAAATTATCACTAAAACAAACAGCACTGCATCTCCTCCATCGCCCGTTATTGAGTGCTCCAGCTGAGTAATCTCATCAGAATTTGTCCCGTTCTCAGCTCCGGCAGCAGCCATGTACACAGCCTCACAAAAGGTTATTCACACAAAATTGGGTGACCTTGATGAAAGGCTAATTTGATAAGAATTCAATTTAAAATTCCCTTCGTGCTGACAAACCAGGATTTTATTGATGTCACAAATTTCCAGCAGTGGAAGTGGCATTAGGAGCAGACTGCCTTGTTTGCAGGCCTGGAGGTGGAGAAGGATTTATATCAAAGGATCAACACACCTTGCAGCAGTTTAGTCTGAACGCTTCACTAAACTGTTCTGAAGTTTTCTTTCCTTTATTACCCTATTTTTCTTTCTGGTTTGCTTGAAGAGATCTTTGCAGTGGCAGGGACGAAGCAGTGGCTGATTGGGAAGGTGTCCCTGAGCATTTCAAAGCTCATCTCCTGCTTGTCCTTCCATCCTTTGCTCTGGACAGGTTGAGCCACAGAGCAATGACCATCGTGGTCAGATCTGGGAGAGGGGAGGGGGTGATGGGAGTGCAGAGCCTCGGGGAGGCTG
>NW_026625549.1:8215-10876 GCF_030028575.1 Malurus melanocephalus | reverse complement strand
CCAACATTTTAGAACCTCGAGGTTCCTCCAACACTGAAGGACCCTGAAGTTCCTTCAGGGCTGCAGGACCTCGAGGTTTCTCCAAAAGGTTCCTCCAACCTTGTAGGACCTTGAGATTTTTTCCAACGTTGTAGATTTTTGAGGTTTCTCCAGTGTTTTAGAATTTTGAGGTTTCTCCAAAAGGTTCCTCCATTTCTCCAGAACCTTGAGATTCCTCCAAAAGGTTCCTCCAACCCTGTAGGACCTCGAGGTTCCCCTAAAAGGTTCCTCCAACCTTGTAGGACCTTGAGGTTCATCTGTTGTAGATTTTTGAGGTTTCTCCAGTGTTTTAGAACCTCGAGGTTCCTCCAAAAGGTTCTTCCAACCTTGTAGGACCTTGAGGTTCCTCCAACGTTGTAGATTTTTGAGGTTTCTCCAGTGTTTTAGAATTTTGAGGTTTCTCCAAAAGGTTCCTCCATTTCTCTAGAACCTTGAGATTCCTTCAAAAGCTTTCTCCACCATTTTAGAACCTCGAGGTTTCTCCAGAAGGTTCCTCCAACTTTGTAGGACCTTGAGGTTCCTCCAACGTTGTAGATTTTTGAGGTTTCTCCGGTGTTTTAGAACCTCGAGGTTCCTCCAAAAGGTTCTTCCAACCTTGAGGACCTCGAGGTTCCTCCAAAAGGTTTCTCCAATGTTTTAGAACCTCGAGGTTCCTCCAGAAGGTTCTTCCAACCCTGTAGAACCCCGAGGTTCCTCCAACAGGTCCCTCTATTGCTGAAGAACCTCAAGGTTCCTCCAAAAGGTTCCTCCAACCTTGTAGGACCTTGAGGTTCCTCCAACGTTGTAGATTTTTGAGGTTTCTCCTATGTTTTAGGACCTCGAGGTTCCTCCAAAAGGTTCCTCCAACCCTGTAGGACCTCGAGGTTCCCCTAAAAGGTTCTTCCAACCTTGAGGACCTTGAGGTTTCTCCAAAAGGTTCCTCCAATGTTTTAGAACCTCAAGGTTTCTCCAAAAGGTTCCTCCAACCTTGTAGGACCTTGAGCTTCCTCCAATGCTGTAGATTCTTGAGGTTCCTCCAACGTTTTAGAGCTTTGAGGTTCCTCCAAAAGGTTCCTCCATTGCTGAAGGGCCTTGAGATTCCTCCAACCCTGTAGAACCTCAAGGTTCCCCTAAAAGGTTCCTCCAATCTTGAGGACCTCGAGGTTCCTCCAAAAGGTTCCTCCAGGGTGGTAGAACCTCAAGGGTCCTCCAGAAGGTTCCTCCATTGCTAAAGGACCTTGAGGTTCCTCCAAACCTGTAGGATCTTGAGGTTCCTCCAGAAGGTTCCTCCAGAAGGTTCCTCCAACCTTGAGGATCTCGAGGTTCCCCCAAAAGTTCTTCCAATACTTCAGAACCTCAAGGTTCCTCCAACCTTGTAGGATTTTGAGGTTCCTCCAACCCTGTAGAAACTCAAGGTTCCTCCAACCGTGTAGGATTTTGAGGTTCCTCCAGAAGGTTCCTTCAGAAGGTTCCTCCAATCCTGTAGATTCTTGAGGTTCCTCCGACCCTGTAGGATCTCGAGGTTCCCCAAAAAGGTTCCTCCAACCTTGAGGACCTTGAGGTTCCTCCAAAAGGTTCCTCCAAGGCTGTAGAACCTCGAGGTTTCTCAAAAAGGTTCCCCCAACCTTGAGGACCTTGACGTTCCTCCAAAAGGTTCCTCCAGCCCTGTAGGATCTAAAGGTTCCCCCAAAAGGTTTCTCCAACCTTGAAGATCACGAGGTTCCCCCAAAAGGTTCTTCCAATGCTCCAGAACCTCAAGGTTCCCACAACCCTGTAGGATTTTGAGGTTCCTCCAGAAGGTTCCTCCAACCCTGTAGAACCTCAAGGTTCCCCCAAAAGATTCCTCCAACCCAACCCTGAAAAACCTCAAGGTTCTTCCAACCCTGTAGGATTTTGAGGTTCCTCCAAAAATTTCCTCCAACCCTGTAGAACCTCCAGAAGGTTCCTCCAACCCTGCAGATTCTTGAGGTTCCTCCAGCTCTGTAGGACTTTGAGGCTCCTCCAGAAGGTTCCCCCAATACTCCAGAACCTCAAGGTTCCTCCAAAAGGTTCCTCCAACCCTGTAGGATCTTGAGGTTCCTCCAGAAGGTTCCTCCAACCTTGTAGAACCTCCAGAAGGTTCCTCCAACCCTGTAGATTCTCGAGGTTCCCCCAAAAGTTCTTCCAATACTCCAGAACCTCAAGGTTCCTCCAACCCTGTAGGATTTTGAGGTTCCTCCAGAAGGTTCCTCCAAAAGGTTCCTCCAACCTTGAGGATCTCGAGGTTCCCCCAAAAGGTTCTTCCAATACCCCAGAACCTCAAGGTTCCTCCAACCTTGTAGGATTTTGAGGTTCCTCCAACCCTGTAGGACCTCAAGGTTCCCCCAAAAGGTTCCTCCAACCCTGTAGGATCTTGAGGTTCCTCCAAAAATTTCCTCCAACCCTGTAGAACCTCCAGAAGGTTCCTCCAACCCTGTAGACTCTCGAGGTTCCCCCAAAAGTTCTTCCAATACTCCAGAACCTCAAGGTTCCTCCAACCCTGTAGGATTTTGAGGTTCCTCCGACCCTGTAGGACCTCAAGGTTCCCCCAAAAATTTCCTCCAACCCTGTAGAAACTCAAGGTTCCTCCAACCCTGTAGAAACTCAAGGTTCCTCCAACCCTGT
>NW_026625549.1:4374-6315 GCF_030028575.1 Malurus melanocephalus | reverse complement strand
CATCTTCATCATCTTCATCATCTTCATCATCCTCAGCATCCTCAGCATCCTCAGTGTGCTCAGCGTCACCGTCTTCATCTTCATCTTCATCTCCATCTTCATCATCCTCAGTGTCCTCAGTATCACCATTTTGATCCTCATCCTCATCATCTTCATCATCCTCGTCATCCTCATCATCATCAGCATCCTCAGTGCCCTCAGTATCACCATCTTTGTCTTCATCTTCATCATCCTCCGTGCCCTCAGTGCCCTCAGATCTTCATCATCCTCATCATCCTCAGTACTCTCAATGTCCTCAGCATCACCATCTTCGTCTTCATCTCTATCTTCATCCTCGTCATCCTCGTCATCCTCAGTGCCCTCAGATCTTCATCATTCTCATTATCTTCAGTGCTCTGTGTCGTCAGCATCTTCATCTTCATCTTCATTTTCATCTTCATCGTAGTGCGCTCAGTGCCCTCAGAGTCACCATCTTCATCTTCATCCTCATCATCCTCAGTGTCCTCCTGGTCACCATCTTCATCTTCATCATCCTCTCCTTTCCCAGTGTCCACCTCATCCTTATCACGATCTTCATCATCCTTGTTCTCACCATCCTCATCCTCACTGTGCCGTGTCCTCATTGTCCCCACCCCTGTCCTCGTCTCCTTCATCCTCACCTTCCTCCTCCTCATCCTTACGATCCTTGACCTGGTTTTCTTCCTCACCATCCTCGAAGCTTTAACCATCATCATCCTCACCCTCATCATCCTCACCCATCATCATCCTCACCCATCATCATCCTCATCCTCACCACCCTCATCTTCATCATCCCCAGCCTTTCCATCCTCATCCTCACCATCCCCACCACCCTCATCCTTCTCATCTTCATCCTCCTTCTTCTCCTCATCCTCACCATTCTCACCATCCCCACAATCCTCATCATCCTCATCATCCTCATCCTCCTCCTTCTCACCCTCACCACCCTCATCCTTCTCATCTTCATCCTCATCCCTCTCATCCTCACCATTTTCAGCCCCATCCTTCTTCTCCTGGTTCTCACCATCCTCCTCCTCATCCTCACCGTTCTCATCTTCTTCATCATCATCATCCCTGTGCTCCTCCTCCTCCTCCTCGTTCCTATTGTCTCCGCCCCCACCATCCTCATCCTCACCACCCTCAGCCTTCATCCTCCTCCTCCTCCCCTTGCCATGGGGCTCTGGGGGGTCTCTAACCCCCATTAACATATTTTGAGGGTCTCCAATCCCCATTAACCCATTTTGGGGGTCTCTAATTCACACTGGGTGGTGGATCTGGGGCTCTGGGTGGTCTCCAACCCCCATTAACCCATTCTGGGAGGTCTCAAATTCTCATTAACCCATTCTGGGGGGTCTCTAACCCTGTTTAACCCATTCTGGAGGGTCTCTAACCCTGTTTAACCCATTTTGGGGGGTCTCCAACCCCCATTAATCCATTCTGGAGGGTCTCTAACCCTGTTTAACCCATTTTGGGTGGTCTCTAACCCTGTTTAACCCATTTTGGGTGGTCTCCAACCCCCATTAACCCATTTTGGGTGGTCGCCAATTCCCATTAACCCATAGTGGGTGGTGGGTCTGGGGTCCGGGTGGTCTCCAACTCCTACTAACCCATTTTGGGGGTCTCCAACCCCATTAACCCATTTTGGGGGGTCTCCAATCCCCATTAACCCATTTTGGGGCTCTACAACCCCCATTAACCCATTTTGGGGGTCTCCAATTCACACTGGGTGGTGAATCTGGGGCTCTGGGTGGTCTCCAACTCCTACTAACCCATTCTGGGGGGTCTCTAACCCTGTTTAACCCATTTTGGGTGGTCTCCAACCCCCGTTAACCCATTTTGGGGGTCTCTAATTCACACTGGGTGGTGGGTCTGGGGGTCTGGGTGGTCTCTAACCCTGTTTAACCCATTTTGGGTGGTCTCCAA
>NW_026625549.1:2452-4314 GCF_030028575.1 Malurus melanocephalus | reverse complement strand
GGTGGTCTCCAATTCCCATTAACCCATTTTGGGTGGTCTCCAATTCCCATTAACCCATTTTGGGTGGTCTCCAATTCCCATTAACCCATTTTGGGGGGTCTCCAATTCCCATTAACCCATTTTGGGGAGTCTCCTACCCCCATTAACCCATAGTGGGTGGTGGGTCTGGGGTCTGGGTGGTCTCTAACCCTGTTTAACCCATTTTAGGTGGTCTCTAACCCTGTTTAACCCATTTTGGGGGGTCTCCAATCCCCATTAACCCATTTTGGGGGGTCTCCAACCCCCATTAACCCATTTTGGGGGGGTCTCCAACCCCTATTAACCCATTTTGGAGGGTCTCCAATCCTCATTAACCCATTTTGGGTGGTCTCTAACCCTGTTTAACCCATTTTGGGTGGTCTCCAACCCCCATTAACCCATAGTGGGTGGTCTCCAATTCCCGTTAACCCATTTTGGGGGTCTCTAACCCTCATTAACCCATTTTGGGGGCATCTCTAACCCTGTTTAACCCATTTTGGGGGCATCTCTAACCCTGTTTAACCCATTTGGGTGGTCTCTAACCCTGTTTAACCCATTTTGGGGGGTCTCCAATTCCCATTAGCCCATTTGGGTGGTCTCCAACCCCCATTAACCCATAGTGGGTGGTGGGTCTGGGCTCTGGGTGGTCTCTAACCCTGTTTAACCCATTTTGGGGGTCTCTAATTTACACTGGGTGGTGGGTCTGGGGGTCTGGGTGGTCTCTAACCCTGTTTAACCCATTCTGGGTGGTCTCCAACCCCCATTAACCCATTTTGGGTGGTCTCCAACTCCCATTAACCCATTTTGAGGGGTCTCCAACCCTGTTTAACCCATTCTGGGGGGTCTCCAACCCTGTTTAACCCATTTTGGGGGATCTCTAACCCTGTTTAACCCATTTTAGGGGGTCTCCAATTCCCATTAACCCATTTGGGGGGTCTCCAACCCCCATTAACCCATAGTGGGTGGTGGATCTGGGGGTCTGGGTGGTCTCTAACCCTGTTTAACCCATTTTGGGGGTTCTCCAATTCCCATTAACCCATTTTGGGGGGTCTCCAACCCCCATTAACCCATAGTGGGTGGTGGGTCTGGGCTCTGGGTGGTCTCTAACCCCCATTAACCCATTTTGGGGGTCTCCAATTCCCATTAACCCATTTTGGGGGTCTCTAGCCCTGTTTAACCCATTTTGGGTGGTCTCCACCCCCCATTAACCCATAGTGGGTGGTCTCCAATTCCTGTTTAACCCATTTTGGGGGGGTCTCCAACCCCCATTAACCCATTTTGGGTGGTCTCCAACCTCCATTAACCCATTTTGGGTGGTCTCCAATTCCCATTAACCCTTTTTGGGTGGTCTCCAACCTTCATTAACCCATTTTGGGGGTCTCTAACCCTGTTTAACCCATTTTGGGGGATCTCTAACCCTGTTTAACCCATTTTGGGGGTCTCTAACCCTGTTTAACCCATTTTGGGGGGTCTCCAACCCTGTGTAACCCATTTTGGGTGGTCTCCAACCCCCATTAACCCATAGTGGGTGGTCTCCAATTCCTGTTTAACCCATTTTGGGTGGTCTCCAACCCCCATTAACCCATTCTGGGTGGTCTCTAACCCTGTTTAACCCATTTTGGGGGGTCTCCAACTCCCATTAACCCACACTGGGATGAACTGGGTGGTGATTCTGGGGCTCTGGGTGGTCTCCAACCCTGTTTAACCCATTTTGGGTGGTCTCCAACCCCCATTAACCGATGTTTTTCAGGTCTCCGCACCCCCTCCCCCTAACCCCACCCCTCTCTCTCTCTCTCCCCACAGCTCCCCTCGCCCTCCCCCACCTCCAACACCACCACGGCCTC
>NW_026625549.1:0-943 GCF_030028575.1 Malurus melanocephalus | reverse complement strand
GGAGTGCACCAGGATGAACTGGAACGAAGGAGGATGAACTGTGAGGCTCCAGTATGAACTGGGGGTGCACAACGACAAACTGGGGGAGGCACCAGTATGAACTGGGATGGGTAAGGATGAACTGGAGGGCACCAGAACAAACTGAGGGGTGCACTAGAATGAACTGGGGGGCTCCAAAATGAACTGGGATGGGTAAGGACAAACTGGGGGAGCTCCAGAATGAACTGGGAGTGCACCAGAATGAACTGGGATGGGTAAGGATGAACTGGGGGAGCACCAGGATGAACTGGGATGGGTAAGGACAAACTGGAGGGCACCAGAACAAACTGAGGGGTGCACCAGAATGAACTGGGAGTGCACCAGTATGAACTGGGGGGGCTCCAAAATGAACTGGGATGGGTAAGGATGAACTGGGGGGCTCCAGGATAAACTGGGAGTGCACCAGAATGAACTGGGATGGGTAAGGATGAACTGTGAGGCTCCAGTATGAACTGGGGGTGCACAACAACAAACTGGGGGAGGCACCAGTATGAACTGGGATGGGTAAGGACAAACTGGGGGAGCTCCAGGATGAACTGGGAGTGCACTGGGATGAACTGGGAGTGCACCAGTACAAACTGGGATGGGTAAGGACGAACTGGGGGAGCTCCAGAATGAACTGAGGGGTGCACCAGAATGAACTGGGATGGGTAAGGATGAACTGGGGGAGCTCCAGGATGAACTGGGGGGCTCCAGAATGAACTGGGAGTGCACCAGTATGAACTGGGATGGATAAGGACAAACTGGGGGAGCTCCAGGATGAACTGGGGGAGCTCCAGAATGAACTGGGAGAGCTCCAGGATGAACTGGGAGTGCACCAGGACAAACTGGGATGGGTAAGGACAAACTGGGGGAGCTCCACGATGAACTGGGAGTGCACCAGTATGAACTGGGGGGGCTCCAA
>NW_026625548.1:9173-11476 GCF_030028575.1 Malurus melanocephalus | reverse complement strand
ATACATAAAAAATGAATAAATGAATGAATAGATAAATAGATAAAAAATAGATATATAAATGTATAAATAAAGAGATAAATAAATAAATAGATAGATAAATAAATAGATAGATTAGATAGATCGATAAATAGATAGATAGAGAGACAGATAAATAGATAAATAGATAGATAAATAAAGAGATAAAGAAATAAATAGAACAATTAAATCCAGTCATATATCGATATATTGATTGCAGATATCGATATCTCAATTAAACCCAATCAAATATCAATATTTTAATTAAAACCATTATTAATTAATTATTAATTAATCCCCACCAAGTCCAGGATGCGGATGGGGAGGTTCTCCAGCCCCGCGATGGCTCCGATCCTGTTGTGGGACAGCCCCAGATGGGTCAGGTATCGATATCTCAATTAAACCCAATCAAATCTCGATATAATAATTAAAACCTTTAATTAATAATTAATTAATCCCCACCAAGTCAAGGATCCTGATGGGGAGGTTCTCCAGCCCCGCGATGGCTCTGATCCTGTTGTGGGACAGTCCCAGATGGCTCAGATATCGATGTATTGATAAACCCAATCAGATATCAATATTTAATTAAACCCATTAATAATTAATTATTAATTAATCCCACCAAATCAAGGATCCTGATGGGGAGGTTCTCCAGCCCCGCGACGGCTCTGATCCTGTTGTGGGACAGTCCCAGATGGGTCAGGTATTGATACATTGATTAACCCAAATCAATTATTAATATTCTAATGAAAACCATTAATAATTAATTAATAATTAATTAATTATCCCCACCAAGTCCAGGATGCGGATGGGGAGGTTCTCCAGCCCCGCGACGGCTCTGATCCTGTTGTGGGACAGTCCCAGATGGGTCAATCGGTGACAATTCTGCAGCCCCGAGATCTCCTCGATTTCGTTGTCTGGGAAGGGATTTTTTTAGGGGAAAAAAACCCCAAAATGGGAGCGGGAATTATGGGATGGATTGGGGAATAAAGGGAATTTTGTGTGGATAAAAAAAAAAAATAATCCTGATCGTTTTTAAATTAAATTATTAAAGTTATAAATGGTAATTTAATGGGTTTTTCACTCTAAATTAAGTGGAAAATGCTCAAAAGATTCAGAAAAAAATCTAATTTTTTTAATTTAATTTTTTTAATTTAAATTTTTTTATTTAAATATTAAAAAAATTGACTTTTATCCAAATGAAGTGTCCTATTCTATCTGTTCTGAGAGGAAAAATGGTGTTTTAAATTAATTTCAATTGAAATTAATTAATTAATAAAATTTTATTTTTATTTTAATAATACCAATTTTTAAGAATATCAACTTTAAATAATAATAATATGAATTTTTATCAGTATCGATTTTTAAGAATATCAATTTTAATATTAATATATTTTTTATAATTAAAATATATATCTTATTAATTTTTAATAATATCATTTTTAATATCAATATCAGTTTAAAATAATAATATCAATTTTTAATATTAATATTATCAATTTCAAAAAGTAATCGATTTTTAATATCAATTTTAATATTAATATATATTTTAAATAATTATAATAGCTATCTTAATAATGTCAATTTTTAATAATAACAATTTTAATATCAATATAAATTTTAAATAGTAATCGATTTTTATTAATACCAATTTTAATATGAATATATATTTTAAATAATTATAATAGATATCTTATTAATTTTTATTAATATCAATTTTAATATCAATATAAATTTTAAATATTAATCGATTTTTAATAGTATCAATTTTTAATAATAATATCAATTTTTATAATAATATTAATTTTTAATAATACCAATATAATTTTTTTAAATACCCCAAATATTCCCGAAGTTATCACCATCAACACTTCATTAAATTCACATCACCCTCAGCACCAAAATCACAATTTTTAATCTGAATTTTGAGGATAAAAGTGAGGGGGAAAAAGGAAAAAAAAAATTAAATATTTATGTAAAAAAAGGAAAAAATTAATTTTTTTCCCATTTTTTATCTTGGAAAGGATACAATCGAGGAGGAGTTTGGTGAGGCAGCGATAGGCGGATAAATCCCGCATTCTGGGGATGTGGTTGTGGGAAAAATCCACCTCCTGAAAAAAAATAAAATAAATTAAAATAAAATAAATTAAAAAAAAATTTAAAAAAATTTAAAAATTTAAAAAAACCTATATATATATATATATATAAAACAAAAATTTAAATCCCGCGTTTTGGGGATGTGTTTGTGGGAAAAATCCTCCTCCTGAAAGGGAAATATAAAATAAAAA
>NW_026625548.1:0-8325 GCF_030028575.1 Malurus melanocephalus | reverse complement strand
AAAAAAAAAAAAAAATTAAATCCCGCATTCTGGGGATGTGATTGTGGGAAAAAACACCTTTCAAATGTGGGGTTTTTTTACAAAAAAATGTGTTCTTTAAACATTTAAACTGTGTTTTTTTGTAAAAAAATCTTTAAAATGTGGGGTTTTTTTGTAAAAAATCCTCTAAATGTGTTTTTAAACCTTTAAAATATGTTTTTTGTCAAAAAAAAACCCTTGAAACTGTATTCTTTAAAGTTTTAAAATGTGGGGTATTTTTGTAAAAAAACCCTTTTAAATGTGTTTTTTTTTACAAAACACTCTAAAATGTGTTTTTCAAACCTTTAAAATGTTTTTTTATTAAAAAAAAACCTTTAAAATCTGTTTTTTTGTAAAAAAACCCCTCTAAAATACGTTTTTGAAACCTTTTAAATGTATTTTCTGGTAAAAAAAAAATCTTTAAAATGTGGGTTTTTGGTTAAAAAACCCTCTAAAATTTGTCTTTCAAACCTTTAAAATATGTTTTTCTGTAAAAAAAAATAAAATGTGTTTTTTAGATAAAAAAAATGTTCTAAAATGTGCTTTTCAAACCTTTAAAATGTTTTTTTTTGTAAAAAAATCTTTAAAAAGTGTTTTTTTTTTGTAAAAACCCCTCTAAAATGTGTTTTTCAAACTTTGAAAATTTTTTTTTGTTGTTAAAACACCCTTTTAAATGGTTTTTTTTTTAAAATCCTCTAAAATGTATCTTTCAAACGCATAAAATGTATTTTTTTATAAAAAAAATTAAAATGTGGGGTTTTTTTTTGTAAAAAAACCTCTAAAATATGTTTTTCAAACCATTAAAATGTAATTTTTGCAAAAAAACCCCTTTCAATTGTGGGGTTTTGGTTAAAAAACCCTTTAAAATGTTTTTTTCAAGCTTTTAAAATGTATTTTTTTGTAAAAAAACCTTTAAAATGTGGGGGTTTTTTTAAAAAAAAAGTGTTTTTTAAAGTTTTAAACTGTGTTTTTTTTGTAAAATAACCCTTTAAAATGTGGGGGTTTTTTTGTAAAAAATCCTCTAAAATGTGTTTTTCAAACCCATAAAATGTATTTTTTATAAAAATTTAAAATGTGGGGTTTTTTTGTAAAAAATCCCTCTAAAATATGTTTTTCAAACATTTAAAATGTGTTTTTTTTAAAAAAAAAACCTCTAAAATATGTTTTTCAAACCATTAAAATGTGATTTTTTTTGCCAAAAAACCCTTTCGATTGTGGGGTTTTTGTAAAAAAACCTCTCTAAAATGTGTTTTTCAAACCTTTAAAATGTGGATTTTTGTAAAAAAAAACATTAAAATGTGGGGTTTTGGTTAAAAAAAACTCCAAAATTTTTGTTTCAATCCTTTTAAATGTGTTTTTTTTGTAAAAAAAAAATTAAAATGTGGGTTTTTTTGCAAAACCCATAAAATGTGTTTTTCAAACCACTAAAAGGTATTTTTTTGTAAAAAACTCCTCTAGAATACGTTTTTCAAACCGTTAAAATGTGGATTTTTGTAAAAAAAATCTTTAAAATGTATTTTTTTGTAAAAAAATCTTTAAAATGTGTGTTTTTTGTAAAAAAAAACCCTTTAACCTTTTTTTGGTTAAAAAACCCTCTTAAATTTGTCTTTCAAACCTTTAAAATACGTTTTTTCTAAAAAAAAAAAACCATTAAAATATGGTTTTTTTTGTAAAAAAAAAATCTAAAATGTGTTTTTCAAACCCATAAAATGTTTTTTTTTTATTAAAATAAAATTAAAAGTGTTTTTTGCAGGCTGACCTTGAGGTTTTTGGGCGGTTTGAAATGGAAATAAGAGCTGAGTCGGTTCCGGGAGGCGCCGAGCTCYGTCAGGTACGGCATGTGGCTCACACAGGACAGGTCTAAAAATAAAATAAAAATATTTTTTTAAAATAAAATATAAAATTCCATCCCTGAAAATAGAAATTATCATGGGAAAAAAAAAATAAAATGTGTAAATGACAAAGAAATGCCATCCATGGATCGGGCACGGCGTGGGGCTGACACAGGAGAGATCTGGAATAAAATAAAAATATATTTTTAAAATAAAATATAAAATTCTGTGCTTGAAAATAGAGATTATCACAGGAAAATGTGATCATAAATATTCCTAAACCACAAAGAATAAAAAACCATAATTCGTGAAGAATAAATATTTGTAAACCATAAAAAATATCTGTAAACTACAAAGAGTAAATAATTGTAAACCACAAAAAATAAAGATCTGAAAAGCACAAAAAATAAAAATTTGGAAAAAACAAAAAAATAATAAATATTTGTAAACCATAAAGAATAAAAATCCATAAATCACAAATATAAAAATGTGTAAATGACAAAGAAGTGCCATCCATGGATTGGGTACGGTGTGGGGATGACAAACGACAGGTCTGGAATAAAATAAAATAAAATAAAATAAAATAAAAATAAATTTTTATTTTAAAATAAAATATAAAATTCTGTGCATGAAAATAGAGATTATCATGGGAAAAAAAAAATAAAATGTGTAAATGACAAAGAAATGGCATCCATGGATCGGGTACGGCGTGGGGCTGACACAGGACAGGTTTGGAATAAAATAAAATAAAAATAAATTTGATTTGGAAATAAAAATATGAAAATAAAAAAAAATAAAAATTCGTTAATTATAAAAAATTAAAATCCATAAATCACAAAGAAATCCCATCCATCCATCGGGTACGGCATGTGGCTCACACAGGACAGGTCTGGAATAAAATATAAATAAAAATAAATTTGATTTGGAAATAAAAATATGAAAATAAAAAAAAATTCTGAAAATAAAAAAAATATTCCTAAATCACAAAAAAACCAAAATCTGTAAAAGCACAAAGAAATGGCNAATAAAATATAAATAAAAATAAATTTGATTTGGAAATAAAAATATGAAAATAAAAAAAAATTCTGAAAATAAAAAAAATATTCMTAAATCACAAAAAAAYCAAAATCTGTAAAAGCACAAAGMAATGSCATCCATGGATCGGGTACGGCGTGGGGCTGACACGGGAAAGGGCTGGAAAGAAAATAAAAATAGATTTGAATTTTAAAATAAAATTAAAAATTAATTTGGAGAATAAAAAAGAATAAAAAATCTGAAAATCATAAAGATAAATATCCATAAATCACAAAAAAATGCGTAAAAAATCTGAAAATCATAAAGAACAAATATCCGAAAACCATGAAAAATAAATATCTATAAACCACAAAAAAAATCTCTAAACTACAAAGAATAAATATTTGTAAACCACAAAAAATAATAAATATCTGTAAACCATAAAAAATAAATATCCATAAACCACAAAAAAATCCATAAACCAAAAAGAATAAAAATCTGAAAATCACGAAGAATAAATATTTGTAAACCATAAAAATAGAAATATCTTAAAGGTTTTAAAAAAATATTTTACAGATTTTTAAAAAATATTTTACAGGTTTTTTGAAATATTTTACAGATTTTTATAAATATTTTACAGATTTTTAGAAATAATTTACAAATTTAAAAAAATATTTTACAGATTTTAAAAATATTTTCAAGGTTTTTATAAATATGTTAGAGGTTTTTAAAAATATTTTACACATTAAAAATATTTTACAGATTTTTAATAATATTTTAAAGGTTTCTAAAAATATTTTACAGTTTTTAAAACATATTTTACATATTTTAAAAAATATTTTAAAGGTTTTTATAAAATATTTTACATATTTTAAGAAAAAATTTTTAAAAGGTTTTTATAAATATTTTAAAGGTTTTTATAAATATTTTAAAGGTTTTAAAAAATATTTTACAGGTTTAAAAATATTTTAAGAAATATTTTACATATAAAAAAAAATTTTAAAGGTTTTTATAAATATTTTACATATTTTAAAAAATATTTTTAAGGTTTTTATAAAATATTTCACTAATTTTAAAAAATATTTAAAATGTTTTTATAAAATATTTGACATATTTTAAAATTTTTTTAAATGTTTTTATAAATATTTTAAGGTTCTTTAAAATATTTTACAGATTTTTAAAAATATTTTAATTTTTTTTTTAATATTTCAAATGTTTTTATAAATATTTTAAATGTTTTCATAAATATTTTAGAGGTTTTTATAAATATTTTCCAGATTCTTAAAAACATTTTACAGATTTAAAAAAATATTTTACAAATTCTAGAAGTATTTTACGGGTTTTTAAAAATATTTTAAAGGTTTTTTTAAATATTTTACAGATTTTTAAAATTTTTTTAAATGTTTTTGTAAATATTTTAAAGGTTTTTAAAAATATTTTACAGCTTTTTAGAAATATTTTAAAGGTTTTCAAAAATATTTCAGAGATTTAAAAAATATTTTCAGATTTTTTAAAATATTTTACAGGATTTTAAAAATATTTTATAGATTTTTAAAAAATATTTTACAGACTTTGAAAAATTATTTTACACATTTTTAATTTTTTCATTTATTTTTATTAAATCTTACTAATTTTATTAAATTTTTTATTTATTTTATTTATATTTAAATTAAATTTTATTTGTATCTAAATCAATTTAAATTTAAATTAATTCTACACATATAAATAAATTTTGATTTAAACTAATTTTAGTTTTTTTAATTTTTATTATTTTTTTTAAATTTTATTAAATTTCATTAAATTTTATTAAATTTCATTAAATTTTATTAAATTAAAATTTTTAGTTCATTTATTTTTACATATAAGAATATTTTATGTCTTTTTATAAATATTTTAGAGGTTTTTATCAATATTTGAAATGTTTTTAATAAATATTTTAAATATTTTTATCAATATTTTGGATATTTTTATCAATATTTTAAATGTTTTTATCAATATTTTAAATGTTTTTATCAATATTTTAAAGGTTTTTACAAATATTTTACATACTTTTAAAAATATTTTACAGATTTTAAAAATAAATTTTAAAGGTGTTTATAAATATTTTACATATTTTAATTTTTTTTTAAATGTTTTTATAAATATTTTAAGGTTTTTATAAATATTTTAATGGTTTTATAAATATTTTACACATTAAAAATATTTTACAGGTTTTTTTAATATTTTACACATTAAAAAATATAGAACAGGTTTTAAAAATTATTTCACATATTTTATAAAATTTATTAAAGGTTTTTATAAATATTTTACATATTTTAATTTTTTTATATATGTTTTTATAAATATTTTATGGTTTTTATAAAATATTTTAAAGGTTTTTATAAATATTAAAACATTTAAATATAATATAAATATAAATATAAATATTTAAACATTAAAAATATTTTACAGGTTTTTAAAAAATATTTTACATGTTTTTAAAATTTTTACTTATTTTTGTAAAATTTTATTAAATTTTATTAAATTAAATTTTTTATTTCACTTATTTTTACATCTAGAATTATTTTAAATATTTTAAAAATTTTTTAAAAATGCTTTTATAAATATTTGAAATGTTTTTATCAATATTTGAAGTGTTTTTATAAATATTTGAGATATTTTTATCAATATTTTAAAGGTTTTTATCAATATTTTAAATGTTTTTAACAAATATTTTAAATATTTTTATCAATATTTTGGATATTTTTATCAATATTTTAAATGTTTTTATCAATATTTTAAAGGTTTTTACAAATATTTTACAGATTTTAAAAAATATTTTACATATTTTAAAAATATATTTTAAAGGTTTTTATAAATATTTTACATATTTTAAATTTTTTTAAAATGTTTTTATAAATATTTTAAGGTTTTAAAAATATTTTAAAGGTTTTTATATATATATTACACACTAAAAAATATTTTACAGGTTTTAAAAATATTTTACAGGTTTTTAAAATTTTTACTTATTTTTGTAAAATTTTATTAAATTTTATTAAATTAATTTTTTTATTTCACTTATTTTTACATCTAGAAATATTTTAAATATTTTTAAAATCTTTTTAAAATGCTTTTATAAATATTTAAAATGCTTTTATAAATATTTAAAATGTTTCTATAAATATTTGAAATGTTTTTGTAAATATTTTAAATGTTTTTATCAATATTTTAAATGTTTTTATAAATATTTTAAATGTTTTTATCAATATTTTAAATGTTTTTACCAATATTTTAAAGGTTTTTACAAATATTTTACAGATTTTAAAAAATATTTTACATATTTTTAAAAATATATTTTAAAGGTTTTTATAAATATTTTACATATTTTAATTTTTTTTAAAAATGTTTTTATAAATATTTTAAGGTTTTTATAAAATATTTTAAAGGTTTTTATAAATATTTTACACATTAAAAAATATTTTACAGGTTTTAAAAATATTTTACATGTTTTTAAAATTTTTACTTATTTTTATAAAATCTTATTAAATTTTATTAAATTAATTTTTTTATTTCACTTATTTTTACATCGAGAAATATTTTAAATATTTTTAAAATTTTTTAAAATGTTTTTATAAAAAAAAAACATAAATTTATAAATAAAAAATAAAAAAAAAAAAAATTAAAAATATTTTACACATTAATTAAATTTTTTTAATAAAAAAAATTTTAAAAATTTTTTAAAATGTTTTTATAAATATTTTAAAGGTTTTTATCAATATTTTAAATGTTTTTATCAATATTTTAAAGGTTTTTATCAATATTTTAGATATTTTTATCAATATTTTAAAGTTTTTTATAAAACTTTAAAATGTTTTTATAAATATTTTAAATGTTTTTATAAATATTTTAAAGGTTTTAATCAATATTTTAAATATTTTTATCAATATTTCCGAGGTGTTTAAATGATTTTTGGTGTTTTTTACCGCTGATTTGATTGCAGGAGAGCTCCAATCTCTGCAGGTGAGTGAATCCACTGAGAATGCTGACATCGCTCAAAGCACGGCCCTGGGAGGGGAAATTAATTAATTCTAATTAATTAATTATTAATAATTAATAATTATAATAATTAATAATAAATAATAAATATTAAAAAATAATTAAAAATGAAGAGAATCATTTGAATCAATGGTTGTGGAAATTGAGCTTTCACAGGACTGGGGGAAAAATTAATTCTAATTCATGGATTAATTATTAATTAATCATTATTCAATAATTAATTATAATAATTAACAATTGATAATAATTAATACTACTAATAATTAATAATAATTAATAATAAGTATTAAATAATAATTAATGATGAAGAGAATAATTTGAATCAATGGTTGTGGAAATTCAGCTTTCACAGCCCTGGGGCAAAAATTAATTAATTCGAATTCATTAATTAATTATTAATTAACTGTTATTCAATAATTAATTATAATAATGAATAAGAATAATAATTAATAATAATAAATATTAAATAATCATTAATAATGAAGAGAATCATTTGAATCAATGGTTGTGGAAATTCAGCTTTCACAGGACTGGGGGAAAAATAATTTAATTCTAATACAATGATTAATTATTAATTAATAATTATTCAATAATTAACTATAACAATTAATAATTGATAACCATTAATATTACTAATAATAATTATAACAATTAATAATAAATAGTAAATATTAAATAATAATTAAAAATGAAGAGAATAATTTGAATCAATGCTTGTGGAAATTCAGCTTTCACGGGGCTGGGGGAAAAATTAATTCTAATTCATGGATTAATTATTAATTAATCATTATTCAATAATTAATTATAAAAATTAATAATTGGTAATAATTAATAATTATAACAATTAATAATTATAACAATTAATAATAAATAATAATTAATGATGAAGAGAATAATCTGAATCAAAGGTTGTGGAAATTCAGCTTTCACGGGACTGGGGGAAAAATTAATTAATTCTAATTAATTAATTAATTATTAATTCATCATTATTCAATATTAATTATAATATTAATATTAATAATAATAATGAATAATAAACAATATATATTAAATAATAATTAATAATGAAGAGAATAATTGGAATCAATGGTTGTGGAAATTCAGCTTTCATGGGACTGGGGGGAAAATTAATTCTAATTCATTAATTAATTATTGATTAATCATTATTTAATAATTAATTATAATAATTAATAGGAATAAAAATTAATATGAATAATAATTAATTATAATAAATATTAAATAATCATTAATAATGAAGAGAATAATCTGAATCAATGGTTGTGGAAATTCAGCTGTCATGGGACACGGGAGAAAATTAATTATTCTTAATTAATTAACTAATTTTTAATTAATCATTATTCAATAATTAATTATAATAATTAACAATTGATAATAATTAATACTACTAATAATTAATAATAATTAA
>NW_026625547.1:0-11526 GCF_030028575.1 Malurus melanocephalus | reverse complement strand
TGGGGCTGTGAGCGGTGCCATGGGGCACAGTGGGGCTGTGAGCGGTGCCATGGGGCACAGCAGGGCTGTGAGCGGTGCCATGGGGCACAGTGGGGCTGTGAGCGGTGCCAGGGGGCACAGCAGGGCTGTGAGCGGTGCCATGGGGCACAGTGGGGCTGTGAGCGGGGCCATGGGACACAGTGGGGCTGTGAGCAGGGCCAGGGGGCACAGTGGGGCTGTGAGCGGGGCCGGCACTGCCGTGGGGCACGGTGTGCTCACCCTGCACAGCCGGGTGCAGCCAGGGAGCTGCATGGTTCTGCGGTGCAGCTGCTGCAGTTCAGCATGGGTGACAGTCTGTCAGTGTTATTCCCAGCTCCCAGCGCTCTGGAGCTGCAGGAGCTGCGGACGGTGGCAGCAGGAGATGGGGCAGTCCGCAGCCGTGAGTTAGCAGGGGTATTTCCCAGGCAGACGGTGCCCATCTCAGGAGCCTGGGGGAAGCGTGCACCCTCCCAGTTTGTACCGGCTGTGCTGTTCCTCAAGAACAAGGTGAGGGACAGGTGAGATTCGAAGTTCACAAGTTTTATTCTAATTTTTTCAAAGCTATTCTAAATCTAACAAAGGCAATCCTTTCCCTTTCAGATTTTGCTCCTCACTTAAACCACCACAAATAAATAGCCCTATAATTTTTTCACAAGAGTTTGATATCAACTAGAGAATAATAATGTTGGAAATTATACAACCTTCTGAATTACTTAATAATTGTTTTTATTAACCATAAGCAGCGTCACTTCCCACTCTGTCATATGCAACTGTAGCCAGCACTTAGGAAGGTATGTTACAAGCTGCTATTGTGGAAGCAACTTGGGAAAATTACTGAAATCTCTAAGTTTTGCTAAATAAACTTTATCGGTCTTGATATGCTTCAATGAACAAACCCTGGGAGACAGATACATTGCTGAAACTTGACACAAGAAATTCAGAATTTACAGGCCACAAGGGCATTTTGCAGAACCCCGAGATAAAGAAGACAATTCAGCAATTGTACTGAAACTCCTCCAATGTGGAAAAAAGATAGGAACAGGATGAACATATGAACTGATTAGCATGAGAAGCAAGAAATCAATAACCAATAGAAGACAAAATACTAATGAAGAACATTATGTCATTTATAGTCAATGAACATTAATTTCTTTGTTTGCTAAAATGTATAAATACAGAAAAGTTTTGAAAGTGTGTGTGCATGCTAGGTGGAGCTATCCCCATGTATCCAGCACTGTGAATAAAGTAACACCTGCTTTCTAACGCTGAAAACACTTAGAGAGTTCCATTTATCCTGACGTTTTCAGTGACAATGAATTTCAAAGAAAATTGACTGAAGCAGGCTGGAATGCAGATGTAGGATTCTCCTCACTCTTGGAAAGAGATGGTAAGTGTTACAGGCACAGTAAGATTTAAGAAAGAAGAGCACAGTGACGGACATAATTGAATTAGTCTCTACAAAGGATTTTTCCATCCATCGGCTGGAATAGTGCTTCTTCCCAACAATACCTCTATTTTTCTGGCTACTCTAGAGCTGGAATAAATCTGTAACCTGCTTGACAGATCTTTAGTACACAAAGGAAGATAGGCCTTCAGTTCAAGAAGTTGTGAGAAAGTGCTGGCTTCTACAATTTGAGGACTTGCAACTGTAATGAGGAAAGGTTCAGTACAAATTCTTTTCTGCAGACACAAAAATAGATGCAAAATGTAATCCACAAAATGGTTATTTTTAAAAGGACTC
The DNA here is from genome assembly GCF_030028575.1 of Malurus melanocephalus. Lineage (NCBI taxonomy): Eukaryota > Metazoa > Chordata > Aves > Passeriformes > Maluridae > Malurus > Malurus melanocephalus. Next base: position 9,767 of record NW_026625547.1, on the reverse strand, counting down.
CTGACTATGCATATGGACCACAGTACTCTCAGAGGAGTTTGTGAAAGCTGAATTATTTCATTTTCTATTATATTTAAATGGCACTAGGATTGTGAAAGGTATTAGACTTGACAACTTGCATTTTGTGACCGTCATTCACGGCAGTTAGTTGAACATTATCAGTCTCTCTCAGTGCTTCAAGAAAACCATTTTTGGTTATATTTGCATATAATTTACCTGAATTTCTATTCATTTCCTGATATAACTTATTTCACACACTTCCTAGAACAAATACTTTTCAGACTCATGCAAACACACATAGCCATCTACCTATAGTGTCTGTCATACACACCTTGGCTTGAAAGATGATGTTATAGTCACCTCTGGATACTAACAGAACTTACCACCCTCTGAAGAACCAAGAAATAAGTTTGCTTGGTGACAACTCTGCTGCAGTGTTTGCAATGACACCTGCAAGAAAGCTTTGCTTAGCTCAGACCAACCATCCAGGAACCAAAACCTTGTATCATTTTGGAAATGCATTTGTCCTAGCATATTCAAGGATTATTATATCTGCAGCAAGGAAAACCCAAGAACAGATTTTTCCCTACACAGTTGGAGGGGAAGATTCAGATGTCAATTTTCATTAAAATACCTTAAAAATATATGTTCTGTACAACAGTCTGAGATTCAAATAAAAATACTTCTCTGCAGGAATAAACATTTCTGATACATTTTAAAATGGAATTTTGGATGTATTTTTATGCAATTTCTTATCAAAAGCTTAATTCTCTAATATATTTCACAGTTCATTCAAGCTGAGAAGTACTTCTTATCTTCTAAACCTCCAGACTGGTGGGCTGAACAAAATGCAGACAATTTGCTTTTAACTGTTTCAGCACACTGCCAGAGGGATTTCCCTGACTCCCAAGCAGCAGCCCTTTAAGCTGGAAAGCCAAGTAAAAATCCAAGTCATTCTACCTTCACTATCACTGTAATCTAAATGAATCAGTTCAGTTTGAACATTGTTAATGAAGGCTCTCTTTTCTGTCTTTCAACTGTATTACCATGGCAGCTGTGGTTTAACTTGATAGGAAATGTAATAAAAACAAGGTTTGGAGAATCTAGAGAAGAGGGACCATGAAGGATTTTGAATAGAGACAGAAACAGAGCAAGGACAAGGATTTGTTCTATTCTACTCCAAATCCTCAGTCTTACATAATATGTAGCTAATTTTAAAAAAGCAAAGAATTCTAAGGATTAAGAAAATATTAAAGGAAGTATTTTTACCACACAATTTTTCCCCAAACAAATGACTGTTTATTTTCATGAAAGAAAACCACACAACTAAGTTTATGACACAGTTCATACTTCTTTGCTCCTCTGCCTTTATCTCCTGCTATATTCTTTGGGAACAGAACAAACTGACTTCCCACAGTGCACTCAGCAGGCTGCTGATTTAGAGAGCAGCTTCTGCAACTCTGCTTCTGGCCTCTGATGTAACCCAGTTTTTTGTTAAGATAATGTATTGAGAGTTTTTCAATCATCTGTTCTCTGCAACTTCTAGTTACTTTGTTTTAATGAAATAGTTCATAACGAAATCAATAATTTCCTTACAAGTGAAATCATATATCCCTTCCAATTTGCATGATCTTGTAAATATAATTTATTACAAACATCTCAAAGATCTGTCTGGATATCCATAGAATAAACCATGACTAATCGGTTAAGGATTGTAAAGCACTTTGAAGACACAAAGTGGCAAATACTCTCATCCAGCCATGCATTTTGTTTAAACATGCCAGAGGCTCTCATGACGGAAGCTCCTTGTTGAGTAAATAAAATTGCATGTTTCTCTATTTAAACATGCAAAGCATGACTTTAGAATAAAATCTTAATGAAAAAAAGAACAAAAAAAAAATTAAAGTCACCCTTGTGCTGAGATTGTGTCCATCTGAACAGCATTCTGAATGCAAGTTAAGCTGAGGCCTGACCTATACCCACCCCAGGCCCAAAAGCATATGATGGTCCTTGGGTAGCATCAAGGAGAAAAACACACAGGTCCATTCTGCCATGCTTCTAGGTCAGTTCTGCAGTGCAACTTAAAAGCTCTCTCAGCTCCCAAAATAGCACCACTTTCTTAGGGCACGTAAGTCCTCAAAGAAGGAAAATGAACTTTTAATCTTACGGCCTGCATCAGCGAAAATAAAGCTCCACCAGAACTTCGGAACTTCAGTGCACCTGGTGTCCATCCTGATGTTCAAAGTGAGATAAAGGCACTTTATCTCACTTAAAAAAAAAAAAAAAACCCAAACCAACAGCAACAAAAACATCCTCTCTTTAGCCCATGGCATGGGCACTGAGATCACAACTTTTTTTGTTCTCATCCATACATTAGTTCTTACACCATTTGAGTCACTACCTCTAACAGTACCTCTTCCTGTTATCTGCAGATACCTATTTTACAGTCTGGGAACACACAGACACACATTTGGGTATTTAAGAAGCTCCTTTCCCTTTCAAGAATATTTACTCTCCCTTCTCTCTAAAGACACAAAGAAATCATCCTAACCAAGAAAATGTCAGTCTTCCAGAAAAAAAAAATGTTACAAAAGAACAATTTCATTGCTCATTTGCTGATTTTCAGTCCTCATCTCCTCTCTCCCCAAAAACTCTTAATCCTCTCCTCCCACTTCAGAGAGGAGATTTTAACAGACATTTGTTTCCACAGACTGCGTTTTGTCATGGAAGCCCATTCCCCTTATCACCCTTTACACTTCCCTGCTTGCAGTTTTAGGGCCTGAAGCATGTCTGTATGCTAATACCCAGGAATGCTTTTAATCTGTGGCATGGAGACCTACTTGAAAGGAAATCCTGAAGATGAAAACTCATTCCACATTCCCTGTAAGAGGTGACTACAGCAATGCCACACGGTTTTAAAAGCTTTCAGAGTGTGGATCTGCCTTGCCCTCCAAAGGCAGCTCTGCCTGGGCTCCAGCGCCGGCCTTGGTTGTTGGGTTGCAGCCCAGCATTAGCAGCTCACTGATGTCAGAACCGACCCAAATTCACTCTTTCCGTTTTTCCAGTACATCCTCCAAAATCAGCTTTGGCCAAGGCCGGGACAGTCCCGTGCAGCAGCTCCTTTTATGAGGCTCTCCGTAACTGTCTGCCCTTCCCAACATTCACCAAGGATTCCTGTCCTCCTCCCCTCTGGCGTGCAAGACACCAACGGCGACAAGCAGAGAAATGGGAATGGGACACCTCCAGCTGTTCTAAGGGATTTCTCCAGCTCAATCCTTCATGGGAACTAACATACGAACATTTTATTTAATACAGGCAAGCTAAAAATTACTCTGATCAGGACTTTCTGAATATGCAGTTTTCTTTTTTTTTCTGATAAGAACCCAAATGGCCAGGAGTTTATAGAATGATACAATTTTTAGAACAGACTAACAATCTCACAAGAAAGTTTCAGTGTTCCAAGACATCCCATTTATTCAAAACACACCTGCTCCTCAGCATTAGGTTTCTTTAATGCAAGCACAGTGTATTTTAACACATTTGCAACCTCATGGAAATTTGTGTGTATGCCTCTCTGATTTAGTACTGATTTTTCTATGCTCTCCACTCCCTGACCAGGGCCAAACACGGCAGGAGGGTCTGTAAGCAGATCTGAAGATCTCTTCCTCTTCCTCTTCCAATAAAGCATGAGGCTTATTTTAGAACAGAGGTTGCACAAAGATTATTTGAGATCTTAGGGCATAGAGGTATTTTGTACCTGAGGTTTTTAGAAATTTGTCCAAAACCGATTAGATTAGCTTATGCAAATCCAGTAAGTAAATCCTTTACCATTTAAAAACTAGCTTTCCTTGATTTTTTTTCTAATAGCAACTAAAATAAAACAAGGTATTCAGGAAATCTAAGGGAGAGATTTACATGAGTATCAATGGCAGTAGCTGGCATTTTATTAGCCAGTAATTCTCATAGATACAGACAATGTAAAGTACAAAATATACTCAAACTTTTTCTGGGTGCAAATGCTGGCATAATAATTTGTAAACAACAATCTTGCAAAAAAATGTGAAGCTAGAGAAGCAAAACAGAGGAAGGTAAGATAAAACCAGACTTTCATTTAGACAAGCACCATTTTAACAGTTGGAGTAGTGTCAGGACTTAACGAATGCAACTGAAATGTCTCAAAACACTATTCCCATAAGAAAAGCCACCACAACAGGCACAGATGGCAAACAGGAAGGCATTAATTACAGGCCTCCCCTGGCCTGGCTTGGAAAGGTTTACAGCAAGCACACAAGACAAAATTCCAGTGTGCAGACTGGGGGAATGCTGATGGCAACAGCAGGAAGATGCCAGCCTTGGTGAAGCCAACCTGGCTAACCCATCCAGATAAAAATTCCCACCATAACAAAATGTGGGAAAGGAAGCAATTGCTTAGACATGTGTCATCACAAGCTGTGGGAATGGCAGTACACTTCTGGATACCTGGGACTGGACTGCACCAAAATCATACCTCCAGAAGAACACTCTGTGGACTCCCCCATCAAGAAGACCAGAAGAAGAAGGGCCAGTGGGAGGCCACAGAGGCCTAAGTGGTGGTGATTACTTTCTATTTAATCCAGCTCTTTCTCTGTCTTGCTCTCTTTCTCTACCCTCCCCCTCACATTTACTGTTCAATAAAATTCATACTTTGACACATGGTTTCATTTGCGCCTTAATTCAGGCAAAGCCATCTTTTAATAACTGGATCCTAACATTATTCCAGTGGATCACATAACATTAAATTGGGGTCAGAAGTGGGATCATAATAGACAGGTGAAATAGACACGAATTTCTGATATATTTTAGAATTTCAGTAACATTTCAATTGTCATGATTCAGCAGTGGTTTAACAAGTTTTAATTTGAAAGCTTACATACCACTTTTCTTAAATGGTTGCCTTCTCTATCCAAATGGCAGAGCCATCTCTATCCAAATGGCATCCACCACTGGAACTGGTGGTGGTAGAACTAAAACCTCTTCCTTCTGTGCTTCAGGGCAGGGGAGAAGTACTTAATGCAGCTTCTATACAGTCACATGGCAAAAATCCTCCTATTCATCTGGCTCAGCACAATTATCCCGCTCCACAGCACACTGCATCAGGGGTACTCAAAGATTTGTTTTCTGCGTGTTGGAAAGGCTCTCTAGATCCTATGGTTAAAGAAGTCTCTAACAGCTGATCAAGACAAGGATGTGCATGACCAAGAGGAGCCTACTGTACCCGCCAGAGGGGTTTCAGTACGTCCGTGGCATGAACAGACATGCCAACACACCTGCCCGTGCCTGAGTCCCAGGCTCCCACAGCTCTCCCATCACGCAGCCCCTGGATGTCAGCAGCCCTGGCCTGCCATGAACTGCAACAGCAAAGCCCTTCCTCTGTGCTCTGAGGGCAGAAAAGAACCAGTGCTTGCACAAAAAGCAAATATCACTTCCACAAGAAATAAACATCAGCTACTACATTTGTCTTGATGTTCATGGCTCATCATTACTAACTCATTCTGGGTGCACTGCACTACAACAGCAAAGTCTTTCAGTATCCATGAGGAGGGCTGAGAACATCGGCTGGGGTCCTTGCATGTGGCCTGAGAAGGATGCAAATGCTGTGGCTCTTTTTTTAATGGGTGGTGTGGCTTTGTGCCCCAGGTGCAATAAGGTAAACTGTGTTCTGTGCAATGAGACACTCTCTGCTTGTACATGCAGCCTCAAAAAATGGTGTCTTTGGGAATGGGACAAAGTTTGGAAGTCCTCACAGACCTGCACTGCATTTCATCTTCCTCAAAAGTTATTTGGTGGAGTTTGAACAGGACAAGATGGCCTTCAACACACCACGTGCTGCCCTGTGGGCACCAGTCAGCTCCCACCACCTCATCACTGCATGCCACCACATCATGGTCTCCCTGATCTTTCCCCAAAAACACTGGAATAAGGCATTACCCCAACTCATGTAACAAAACATTGGATGTCCTCCAACATGGCATCAAGGCCTGACACTGTCCTCTAGAGAGCAGGTCCCCCCAATTTGGCAACCTCTCCTCCTGACTTTGGCCCTTCAAGCTGAGAATCCCAACTTCGGGCTGATTTCCACTTTATTCTTTATTCTTATTCTTTACCGTGAGCACAACCAAGTCCTTGGGCAATAGATCACTTGTAAGTCACAGCCCCATGTCCATACAAAGGCTCTCTAAACTCCCTCTGAAGTCACCAAACCTTAGTGTTACATGGCAATGATGCCATCACCCCAAACATCAGGGGTCATGTTCAAAGTTAAAGTTTTTTGCATTCATTCCCAATAACAAACCTGTGCTTTGGTTTCATATACCACAATTCTCTAGTGAGATGCAGAGAGGACTAACTTATCCTTAAGGTCTATAATTTTCCCAAACTAAATCAAGAAAAAGAACTAGATACATGATATCATAATTTTCCATGCTCTGTCCCTTCACCTCTGCATTGCTCATTTGATTTAATTTTCAAAGGAGAACAGTCTCACAGAAAAGAAAATTGCAGAACACTTTGTATTCTTCCTGTGTTAAACGCCACAGAAGCAACCAACTATTATGCCCTCAGAAGAAAACAATTGTCACCAAAGCAAGATTCAGTGATGTGACCAAATAGCTGCTTTCCAAATACTGCATCCTGAGTGACTATATTTTAATAAAACAAGGAATACTCTGTAGCACTGTTTTTAGAAAGTGAAAGATTGATCTCAGGTCATTTTGATACAGTCTGCTCTTGGCTGTGATATAGCTTCCCTGACAGCAATTAACTAAGGTCAGCAATATAATTTACCCCTTTTTAAATTACAGTGTAGAAACATTGCAGAGAGGACAAAGTGTGTGATATTCTGCAGGGACTTGTCAGCTGTATCATTGAGCACACAAGAGGGCGTATTTATTCTCTTTGCTCCCAGTGCATTTCCCATTAATGCTAATAGTACATTCAGAAGAAAATATACTCTATAAACTTTCATTACTCACTTTCTTCCTTGCTCTTTGACAAATGAGCTGCTGATGAAGATTCAGAGGTAGGTCTGCTTTTCTCTATCCCAGTGCTAAAGGAAACCAAAAGGCTTTTCCTTGTAAATGCAGACATTACTGGGGAAATCTCACACTGTGGATTTGATTGAAACCTGCTTTTAAGCCATTCCAATTGGAGACTCATAAGTAAACTAGAAAAAAATACTGCTGGGAAGGACAATCCTTTTTCCTCTCTTTCTCTCTCACCTGCTGTCCTCACAGTCTTGTGCTCTGCATGGCACCAGGTGCCTTGAAGAGTCAATTCACCCCATTAACTGAGCAGGAAAATACATGTCCTTTTCTAGCCTACCAGAAAACGAAGGTATCTCTAAACTCCTCACTCCTAAAGTGGCTATTTTTTCCACAGTCAGGTGGAAAATCTGATACGACGGCTATCCTGGTGGTATTCTAAGTATTTAATAACTTTCTGCCCCTTCAAATTCCCATAAGATTTCTCTGTAAGCTACAGATTTTTATTTTGTGTCCTAAACTATCTTTGAAAGAGCTGCCACATGTCACTTCACCAATGGCCAAATGTTGCTGATGAATAAGGTAGCTCTGAACAAGGAAAAAATGTTTGTCCAAGAGGAAAAAAAAATACAGGTGTTGAAAAGTCTGCTTTGGGAATCATTACACAATTCACATACAAGTGGGAGATTTGGTCATTTTTCACAGGTACAAGAGACACATAATGGTGAAATTGTGGCAGCCTTTCAAGGAGGAACAGTCAGAAGTAAAGTCAGTTATGGGATGAGCGGCAGTCCCTGTTAGCAGGGGAAGAAAAGGGAATTTGGGGAGGGCTATCCAGGATAGAGGCATCCTGCCTCCTGCAGCTTCTGCTACACCAACAGCCACCATCAGAGCTCAGAGCTGAAGTTGTCATCCCTGCTCTATCCTTGTGGTCTGGGCAGAACACTAGTACTGGCCTAGGAGTCTGCCCTGGCTGGAGAGGTCATTCCTGCTTTCTACCTGCCCCTTCCCCACAGAGGGAAAAACAAACCTGACTGTGCCTTACCAACAAGCCCCATGTCCCCATCTCTTCCATCACCCAGAACCCAGAGGGCTCCTTCCACCTTCCTCCTTCCTTCAGTGGGGTAATCTGGCCCCACAGAATTCAATTTACAAAACACAGGAGTCTCAGATTGACAAAACTCAGTTTAATCCACAGTAACAAGAAGAAATTTCAAGAAATTTAAATCACGTTCAAGAAATTAAAAGCAGGTCTAATTTCTTGAACATGATTGCCCCCTTTCAACTTGCATTTCCCTATACTGGGAAAACAACAACATGCAAGATAGTGAGATGCCACAGGAAATCACAGCCTCTGCTAAAATTTATTGCTTCAAGAGCCTCTGCCAAGATCCTCATGCAGTTATGCCAAATTCCTCTTCCCTGTAGCTCCCAGGCCACCAGTTTGTAAACTACATCTGAGTCCTTGTCACAGCACATCTGCCTCCACTAAAACTAATCAAAACAACAGAAATACAGATTTCTTATTATTGATACATCAAAAAGCTGGTCATCAAAAATCCTCTTAGCTCCCTTGAGAACACAGAATAGTTTGAATCAAAGATTCAGTATTTAAAATATGCAAGTCTAAAATCCACAGACTTAGACAACTAATATTTATTCTGAAATAGTCTGCTGTCCACCAGGATTTTGCCTGAAGTCAAAACTAAGCAATGCATTTAGCTCAGCTCCAGAGTACTCCTGCTCTCTGCAAGCCTGATCCACCTGTGCAGCTACAAAAACTCCTTGGCATGCAACTCAAAATTCTGCTAGACTAAAACAATTAGAAAGTCTATTTACAACTAAATAAGCAATAAAGAAAAAGCAATTTACAAAAACGGTTTCAGAAGCACTCAATACACTTCAAAAGCCAAAAAGGTTTTGAAAGTCACACATAAAAATCTTTAGCCTGAAGACACCTGGAGAAATGGGCTACTAAATAAAAGGTCTTACTTGAGAATGAACAAGACAAACATATCTGAAACAGCTCTACTGCACCTGAACGTTCCTCCATGCTACTCAAGGATTCTCACCTGGTATCCAGCCCTCTGTGCACCAGCACTCAGCTCAGTGCTCACCCAGCAGCAGGTGCCTCCCCTCACAAGGGGCCATGTTTCATGCAAACACATTTTTTCCAAGCAGAAATTCTGCATAGTGAATGAACCCCAAAAGTAAAACTCACAGTATATTAGCAAATATTTGCTAGAATTCAGTAAAGGAATACACATACCCCCAGAACACAAATCAAGACATGCTGCAATTCAGGTGTTCATTAACCAGGAATATATCTACCAGGTTTAGTGGTACCAACGGCAAATAAACTCCAAATAGGTGGGCTGAATTATGGGAATTATTTCTCACAGAGTTATAGCCCATTGGCGAACAGGCCTCCATCACCACCCAGCTCTGCTGGCAGCCGCTGAAGCTGGAGGGGAGCGGCACTGGGGCAGCGGGTGAGGGAGCGCTGGGTGCAGGTGCAGGTCCAGCCGGGGGCCAGCGGATCCTGCCCTAGCCCCGGGGATGCTGTCCCCGCCCCGGGGATGCTGTCCCCGCCCTGGCTATGCTGTCCTGCCCTGGCTATGCTGTCCCCGCCCTGGCGGTGCTATCCCTGTCCGGCGATGCTGTTCCGCCCCCGGCGATGCTGTCCCGGCCCCAGGGATGCTGTTCTGGTCCCAGGGATGCTGTCCCGGCCCCAGGGATGCTGTCCCG
>NW_026625546.1:11084-12576 GCF_030028575.1 Malurus melanocephalus | reverse complement strand
GAAACCTCGGAGGGCGCGGGGAAAGAGGGTCCGGATGTGGGGAGACTCGGGATTTTGGGAAGGAATTCTTACCGGGCTGGAATTCCCAAAAAAATCCCCGGGAGTGTCCCAGGATGGATTTGGGATCGGGGCTGCAGTGGGATGGGATGGAAGCTCCGGGAATCCCATCCCAACCATGGCGGGATTGTGGGATGGAGGACGCTCCGAATCCATGGCCAGTTTTTGGGGGGTTATTCCCATTTTTTGGGGGATTATTCCTGTTTTTTGGGGGGGTTATTCCCATTTTTCGGGAAAATTTTCCCATTTTTTGAGGGTTATTCTCATTTTTGGGGGTTATTCCCATTTTTGGGGGGAGTCTTGCTGTTGTTTTAGGGGATTATTCCCATTTTTTGGGAAATTATTCCCATTTTAGGGGGGTTATTCCCATTTGGGCCTGGATCCCGAAATTCCTTGGCAGGGAGGAGTCGGGGTGGGGATGGATCCGATCTGGGGCTGGGAGAGCCGGGAATGGAGGGAATTCCCTGGGAAAGGGGGGATTTATTGGGATCTTGGGAAGGAATTCCCGGGGAATGTCCCAGGATGGATTTGGGATCGCGGGAATGTCCCGGGATGGATTTGGGATCGCGGGAATGTCCCGGGATGGATTTGGGATCGCGGGAGGTGCCAGGGTTGCACTGAGATGGGATTTAATCTCCCTCTCACCCCAAAGATTTTTAAGATTTTTTCACTCTCTGGGTTTTGGTTTTTTTTCACCTCGGGGTTTTGGGTTTTTTTGTTCTTTCCCCCGGGGCCGCTCGGGGCCGGCCCCGCAGGAGCCACATCCTCTGCACCTCCCCCACCCCGGGGACATTGGGGTCCCCTCCCCCACCCCGGGGACAGCCGGGTCCCCTCCCCCATCCCGCCCCCCAAAATCTGGGGCCATCCCAATCCCAAAAAAACCCCGGTCGGGTTTGGGGTCAGAAGGACCCTCCAGGCGCATGGGAACGATCCCAAATGCGGGAACAGGGATGAGAGCGGCCGTGGCTGGAATTTTTTTGGGAATGTGGGGCAAAAATACCCTTTTTAGGATTTTTTTTTTCCTCTCACTTTTTCTTCATTCCCGGATCTCTCCCCCCAGCCCCGTTCCCGAGGGGCTGGTGTGGGGACAGCAGTGGGGCCGGACGTCCCCTCGGTGGTCCTGTCCCCATGGGGGATCCTGGTTAGGAATGGGATTTTGGGAGCATCCCATGGAGAATCACATAGAAAATCCCACAGAAAATCCCACTGAGACTCCCATGAAGAATCCCATGAAGAATCACATAGAAAATTCCATGGAAAAGCCCATTGAGAATCCCATAGAGAATCACATAGAAAATTCCATGGAAAATCCCATGGAGAATCCCGTGGGGAATCCCATAGAAAATCCCACAGAAAATCTCATGGAAAATCCCATGGAGAATCCCATAGAACATCCTATGGAGAATCCCATGGGGAATCCCATAGAAAATCCCAT
>NW_026625546.1:7070-8928 GCF_030028575.1 Malurus melanocephalus | reverse complement strand
AACACCCAGAACTGGGACTGGGACCGGCCCTGGGACCGGAACAGGGACTGGGACCCAGCACCCAATGCCAGCACCCAACCCAGAACGGGCACCGGGACCCAGAATCTGCACCGGGACCGGCACCGAACACCCAGAACTGGGACTGGGACCGGCCCTGGGACCGGAACAGGGACTGGGACCCAGCATCCAATGCCAGCACCCAACCCAGAACGGGCACCGGGACTCAGAATCTGCCCCGGGACTGGCATCCAGCACTCAGAACAGGGACTGGGACCCAGCATCCAATGCTGGCACCCAAGCCAGAACCGGAACCAGGAGCCAGAATCTGCACCGGGACCAGCATCCAACACCCAGAACTGGGACCAGGACTAGCACTGGGACCGGCACTGGGACAGGAACCGGGACTGGAACCCAGCACCCAACCCAGAACGGGCACTGGGACCCAGAATCTGCCCCGGGACTGGCATCCAGCACTCAGAACTGGGACTGGGACCGGCGCTGGGACTGGAACACACCCAATGCTGGCACCCAACACAGAACGGGCACCGGGACCCAGCAACCAACTCCTGGCACCGACAGAGGCACCCCGGGACTAGGAGCGGAACGGGGACCGGCACTGGGACCGGAACCGGGAGCGGAACTGGGACCGGGACTGGGACCCAGCACCCAATGCTGGCACCCAACCCAGAACCGGAACCAGGACCCAGAATCTGCACCGGGACCGGCACCCAGAACTGGGACCGGAATCAGGACTGGCATCCAGAACCGGAACCAGGAGCCAGCACCCAATACAGCTACTGGGATCAGAACCGGGAGCCAGCACCCAATGCTGCTATTGGGAGCAGAACTGGGACCCAGCACCGAAACCTGGCACCGCAACCAGGAGCCGGCACCCACAATCGGCACCCAGCACCCAGAACTGCAACCAAAATCTACACTGGGACTGGCACCCAACACCCAGAACCGGAACCAGGAGCCAGAATCTGCACCGGGACCGGCACCCAGCACCAGCACCGGGACTGGCATTCAACACCCAGAACCGGGACACAGAACCCAGTGTTGCAATTGGGACCAGAACTGGGACTGGCACCCAGCACCTGACACCCAGAACAGGCACCGGGACCCAGAATCTGCACCAGGACCAGCACCCAACACCCAGAACCAGGAGCAGAATCTGCACTGGGACCGGCACCCAACACCCGGAACCGGAACCAGGAGCAGAATCGGCACCGGGACCGGCACCCAACACCCAGAACCAGGAGCCAGAGCCAGAATCTGCACCAGGACTGGCACCCAGCACCCAGAACTGGGACCAGGAGCAGAATCTGCATCGGGACCGGCACCCAACACCCAGAACCGGGACCAGGAGCAGAATCTGCATCGGGACCAGCAGCCAGAACTGGGACCAGGAGCCAAAATCTGCACCGGGACTGGCACCCAACACCCAGAACCGGAACCAGGAGCCAGAATCTGCACCGGGACCGGCACCCAGAACCCAGAACCGGAACCAGGAGCCGGCACCCACAATCGGCACCCAGCATCCAGAACCGGAACCAGGAGCAGAATCTGCACCGGGACCAGGAGCCAGAACTGGGACCAGGAGCAGAATCTGCACCGGGACCAGCACCCAACACCCAGAACCGGAACCAGGAGCCGGCACCCACAATCGGCGTCCAGCACCCAATGACAGAACCAGAACCGGAACCAACGCCCAGAACTGAGACCAGAACTGGTCCCCAGCACCGCTCCGGATGCTCCAAACACGGCTCCCGGGCAGAGCCGCTGCAATTCCGGCTCGTCTCCAAACCCCAAATCCCAGATCCCGCCAAATGATGCCAAAATCCCAAAGTTCCTCCCT
>NW_026625546.1:3197-4619 GCF_030028575.1 Malurus melanocephalus | reverse complement strand
GGAGCCGTTTCCCAGGAATCCGGGGGCTGGGAATGACTCAGGAATCGGGAACAGGGGCCGGAGCTCCGTGTTCCCGACGTTCCCAATGTTCCCGACGTTCCCGATGTTCTGGGATCGGCAGGGACCATCTGGGAGGGAAGAGCTCTCCAGATGGGAACAGCCACGGGAGGCCCTGAAATTCTGGGAATCTCAGGGATCCTCAATCCCACTTTTTTAGGGTTTTTGGGAATGTGATTCCACACTGGGAAGCCCCGGAATTCCGGGAAGCTCAGGGATCCTCAATCCCACTTTTTTGGGGTTTTTGGGAATGTCATTCCACACCAGGAAGCCCTGCAATTCCAGGAAGCTCAGGAATCCTCAATCCCACTTTTTGGGGTTTTGGGAATGTGATTCCACACCAGGAGGCCCCGGAATTCCAGGATTCCCAGGAAGCTCAGGTGTCCTGAATCCCACTTTTTTGGGGGTTTTTTTTGGGAATGTGATTCCACACTGGGAGGCTCAGGAATCTGTTTTTTATATAAAATCCCATTCCCATTTTTTTCACGGAAATGTTTTCCAGCACATTCCTGATGGGAATGATCCCAAATTAAACAACTCCCTCTATTCCTGTCGGTACTCCCGATTTTCCAGYCTCCTGGAGCTGGGAAAGGTTGGATTGCACCCGGATAATCCGGGAGATCCTAAAACTGGGATCGGGATCCTGCCAGGATCACAGCAGGGAAATGTCAGATCCCAGGAAAATTCCATGGAACCCTGGGAATCCCTTCCYAGCCTTTTCCTGGGATATAACAACTCCCCAGTCCCAAAATCCTGCTTTTCCCGGATTTCTGGGATCCTCCGGAACTCCGGGAATCCTGGAATTGTGGCACTTCCTTCCCTCCGGAGCCATCCCGGTCCCAATCCAACCTCTTCCCGGGAATGCACCAGCCRGGATTTTTTGGGATGAATTTCCAGGATTTTTGGGATGAATTTCCGGGATTTTCCCAGCAGATCCCAGAATTTTGCTGGGATGAATTTTTGGGGCCGTTTTCAGTTTTTCTGAGGTTTCCCGGGGGCTGCCGGGAGCCTCGGCCTCACCCTGTTCCTGTTCCCTTTTTTCTGCCACTTCCCCAAACGGCCTCTCCGCCATCCCGACATTCCCGGCCTTCCCGGGAAAAACCAGTGGGAAAATTCCCTTCTATCCCAGCGGGATTTTCCAGTCGGTTATCCCAGGTTTTACCCCTTCCTCAGTGGAGTAATCGCGGAAATCCCGCCTGAAAAATTCCCAGATTTCCAGCTCCATCCAGGAAAAACCAAAGGATTTCGACGCGGCTTTTCCAGCCTTGGGGTTGGATCTGGATTTCCCGGTGATTTGGGATTGGGATTTCTGACCTGGAGCACTTCTGAGATTCCCAAATCCTTCCCGATCCCTCAGACATTCCC
>NW_026625546.1:0-1555 GCF_030028575.1 Malurus melanocephalus | reverse complement strand
GGGAAGGAGCGGGAGGCGGTCCCGGGGCGCCGCCACTCCCCCGGGAAGAGGGGGCTCCTTCTCCATCCCGGGATCCCCGGGATCCTTGGAATTCTGCCCCGGAGGAATCCCGATCCCGGTCCCGATCCCGGTCCCGATCCTGGTCCCAATCCACATCCCGGTCCCAATCCCCATCCCGATCCCGGTCCCAGTCCCAATCCCGATTCCGGTCCTGATCCCGATCCCAATCCCGATCCCGATCCTGATCCCAGTCACGATCCCAATCCCGGTCCTGGTCCTGGTCCCAATCCAATCCCAATTCCGATCCTCATCCCAATCCCGATCCCGATCCAGGTCCTGATCCCGATCCCGACCCCAATCCTGGTCTGGTCCCGATCCCGATCCCAGAGCAGTTTTGGGAACGCCAGGAATGCCAGGAGGAAAAGCAGGAAGAGGAGGGGAGCCCTGGGGTCCCGGGATGCGCTGGGAATTCCCAACGGGAATGGGCGCGGGGGGCACTGGGAATTCCTGTGGAGCTGCAGCCCCTCCCGGATTCAGAGATCCAGAGGATCCTTCCCTCTGTGGGATCCACCTGGGAGTGGTGTCAGGGGACACCCGGCTCCTTCCCGTTCCTGTTCCTATTCCCGTTCCCATTTCCATTCCTATTCTCGTTCCTTTTCCCATTCCTATTTCCATTCCCGTTCCTATTCCTATTCCTATTCCTATTCCTATTCCTATTCCTATTCCCGTTCCTATTCCCGTTCCCATTCCTTTTCCTATTCCCATTCCCATTCCTTTTCCTATTCCCATTCCCATTCCTATTCCTATTCCCATTCCTTTTCCTATTCCTATTTCTGTTCCCATTCCCATTCCCGTTCCTATTACTATTCCCATTCCTATTACTATTCCTATTCCCATCCCCATTCCCATTCCCATTCCCATTCCCATTTCCATTCCCATCCCCATTACCATTCCCATCCCCATTCCCATTCCCACTCCCTCAGCTCCCTCACCTCCCTCAGCTCCCTCTCCCACCCTGCTGCTCCCAAATTTTTCCCCCTCCAGGCTGGGACAACCTGGACACGACCCCGGAAAGCCGGGAAGGAATCCTGAGAGATGGGGGGCACCCCAAAGAATCTGGAACTCCCCCATCCCCCAAACCAACAGCGAATTCCAGCCATGCTGTTATCCCATCATTCCCAATCCCAGATCCCAATCCTGATTTCACGTTTAGGGCGGACAAATCCATTCCCTGAGCGGATGAGGAGCTGGAATCCCGGGATCCCGGGCAAATCCCTCTCTCCGGAGCAGGGAGAGTCCGGGATGGACTCAGATCCCTTAATGGATCCCCGTTCCCGTCCATGGATCCCCGTTCCCTTCCCCATTCCCCGTTTTCCCCTTTCCCCGTTCCCATCCCCGTTGCCCCATTACCATCCCTGTTCCCGTCCCCATTCCTCCATTCCCCCATTCCCCATTCCCCGCTTCCTGTCCCCATTCCCATTCCTGTTCTGCTGTTCCCATCCCCGTTCCCCCATTCCCCATTCCCATCCCCACTCCCATCCCAGTTCCCCCATTT
>NW_026625545.1:10092-11463 GCF_030028575.1 Malurus melanocephalus | reverse complement strand
TTATTCACTCAGGACCCCATTTACCCTTTCAGGACCCTCATTGACCCACTTAGGACCTATTTATCCCATTCAGGGCCTCGATTTCCCCTTCCAGGACCCAGATTTCCCCCTCAGGACACCATTTATCCTTTCAGGATCCCATTTATTCCCTCAGGACCCCATTCACCCTCTCAGGGCCCATTTACTCCACCCAAGGCCCCGATTTCCCCTTTCAGGACCCCATTTACACCCTCCAGCCTGGATTTAGTCTTTCAGAACCCCATTTGTCCTTTCAGATTCCCATTTACCCCCTCAAAACCCCATTTCCCCCCTCTGACCCTGATTTACCTTTTCAGGACCCCATTTATCCTTTCAGGATCCCACTCACCACCTCAAAACCCCATTTACTCCCTCAGGCCCTGATTTACCCCCTCAAGGCCTCACTGAACCTTTCAGGACCATATTTAACTCCTCAACGATGATTTATCCCCCAGAGCTCCATTCACCCTTTCAGGATCGAATTCAAGATCCCATTTATCCTTCCAAGATCCCATTTATCCTTTCAGGATCGAATTCAAGATCCCATTTATCCTTCCAAGATCCCATTTATCCTTCCAAGATCCCATTTATCCTTTCAGGACCCAATTCAAGATCCCATTTATCCTTCCAAGATCCCATTTATCCTTCCAAGATCCCATTTATCCTTTCAGGATCCAATTCAAGATCCCATTTATCCTTCCAAGATCCCATTCAACCTTTCAGACCCAATTCAAGACCTCATTTATCCTTCCAAGATCCCATTCAACCTTTCAGGATCCAAATCAAGATCCCATTTATCCTTCCAAGATCCCATTTATCCTTCCAAGATCCCATTCAACCTTTCAGGACCCAATTCAAGATCCCATTTATCCTTCCAAGATCCCATTCACCCTTTCAGGATCCAATTCAAGATCCCATTTATCCTTCCAATATCCCATTCACCCTTTCATGATCCCAATAACCAAACAAAACCCAGTCGGAAAGACCCGGAAACTTCCATGGAAAACAAACCATAAAGGCCCAGCAAATTCAATGGAAAACAAACCATAAAGGCCTAGAAATTTCCATGGAAAACAAACCATGAAGGCTCGGGAAATTTCTGATGAGATTTCCATGGGGACACAACCCAAACCCAGCACTCCTGGAGCCCTGAGGGGAAAATGGGATCATGAGGGGAGAAATGGGATCCTGAGAAGGGAAATGGGATCCTGAGGGGAGAAATGGGATCCTGAGAGGGAGAAATGGGATCCTGAGAGGAGAAATGGGATCCTGAGGGGAGAAATGGGATCCTGAGGGGAGAAATGGGATCCTGAGGGAGAAATGGGATCCTGAGGGGAGAAATGGGATCCTGAG
>NW_026625545.1:7208-8795 GCF_030028575.1 Malurus melanocephalus | reverse complement strand
GGGGAGAAATGGGATCCTGAGGGGGGAAATGGGATCTTGAGGGGAGAAATGGGATCCTGAGAAGGGAAATGGGATCCTGAGGGGGGAAATGGGATCCTGAGAGGGAAAATGGGATCCTGAGGAGAGAAATGGGATCTTGAGGGGAGAAATGGGATCCTGAAAGGGTAAATGGGGCCCTATGTGGAAGAAATGGGGTTCTGAAATGGTAAATCAAGTTCCTGAGGGAGTTAATGGGATCCTCAGGTTATAAATAAAGATCCTGAGGGGATAAATGGGGTTGTGAGGGGGTAAATGGGGCCCTGAGGAGGTAAATGGGATCTTCAGGTTTTAAGTAAGAATCCTGAGGGGAGAAATGGGCCTTGAGAGGGTAAATCAGGACTCTGGAGTKGTAAATGGGATCCTGAGGGGAAAATGGTGCCCTGAGGGGGTAATTGGGGTCCTGAGGGAGTAAAGTTTCCTGAGGGGTACATCAGGTTGTTGATGGGTAAATCAGGAGCTGAATTCCTAAATTTCACCCCTTTCTCCCTACAGAAAAGAATATTTCCCAAGCTTGCCTCACAAGGGCAGAGTGATTCTTTTATTTTAAATCCTTTGCTGCAGGAAAATGCCGTATCCCCTGTGGCTGATCCGCTGCTTCCCTCAGAGTCTCCCCACACTCGGGACTCTCCTCAGGTTCTTCCCTCAGTTTTTCTTCCCTCAGTTTCTCCTCCCTCAGGGTCTCTGAGCTCACAGTTCAGGGTTTGAAACATTTTGGCCAAAATGGGCAAAAACCTTTTGTGGCCGCGTTTGAGGCCTGAACTAAAACATTGCAGTGTGTGACACGCACAGAACCGGGCGAGAAAGATCCGGAAACTTCCATGGAAATAAAACCATAAATGCCCGGAACCTTCTATCGCAAACAACCCATCAAGGCCCAGAAACTTCCATGGAAAACAAACCAAACCATAAAGACCCGGTAAATTATATGGAAAACAACCCATCAAGGCCCAGAAACTTCCATGGAAAACAAACCATCAAGACACCATAAATTCTATGGGAAAAAAGCCACCACGGCCTGGCAATTTTTATGGAAAACAAACTATCAAGGGCCTGGTAAATTTCTGGTGAGGTTTCCATGGGGATAAACCCAGAACTCCTGGAGCTCTGAGGGGAAAAATGGGATCCTGAGGGGGAAAAATGGGATCCTGAGGGGAGAAATGGGATCCTGAGGGGGAAATGGGATCCTGAGGGGAGAAATGGGATCCTGAGGGGGAAATGGGATCCTGAGAGTGGAGAAATGGGATCCTGAGGAGGGAAATGGGATCCTGAGGGGAGAAATGGGATCCTGAGGAGGGAAATGGGATCCTGAGGGGAGAAATGGGATCCTGAGGGGAGAAATGGGATCCTGAGGGGAGAAATGGGATCCTGAGAGGGGAAATGGGATCCTGAGTGGAGAAATGGGATCCTGAGGGAGAAATGGGATCATGAGGGGGGAAATGGGATCCTGAGTGGAGAAATGGGATCCTGAGTGGAGAAATGGGATCCTGAGGGGAGAAATGGGATCCTGAAGGGGAGAAATGGGATCATGAGGGGAGAAATGGGATCCTG
>NW_026625545.1:3335-5519 GCF_030028575.1 Malurus melanocephalus | reverse complement strand
GAAATGGGATCCTGAGGGGAGAAATGGGATCTTGAAGGGAGAAATGGGATCCTGAGGGGAGAAATGGGATTCTGAGGGGAGAAATGGGATCCTGAGGAGGGAAATGGGATCCTGAGGGGAGAAATGGGATCCTGAGAGGAGAAATGGGATCCTGAGGGGAGAAATGGGATCCTGAGGGGGAAATGGGATCCTGAGGGGAGAAATGGTGTCTTAAAAGGGTAAATGGGGCCCTGTGTGGGAGAAATGGGATCCTGAAATGGTAAATCAAGTTCCTGAGGGAGTTAATGGGATCCTCAGGTTATAAATGAGGATCCTGAGGGGATAAATGGGGTTGTGAGGAGGTAAATGGGATCCTCAGGTTTTAAATAAGAATCTTGAGGGGAGAAATGGGCCTTGAGAGAGTAAATCAGGACCCTGGAGTGGTAAATGGGATCCTGAGGGGAAAATGGTGCCCTGAGGGGGTAATTGGAGTCCTGCGGGAGTAAATCAATTTCCTGAGGGGTAAATGAATTTGCTGAGGGGTAAATCAATTTCCTGACGGATAAATCATGTTCCTGAGAGGTAAAACAGTTCCTCACACAGTAAATCGGTTTTCTCATGGGTTAATCAGATTCCTGATGCAGTAAATCAGCTTCCTGAGGGGTAAATTTTTTCCTAGGCAGGTAAATTAAGTTTCTGAGGGGTAAATCAGGTTTCTGAGGGGGTAAATGGGATTCCTGAGACGTAAATCAGTTTCCTGAGGGGTAAATCAGATTCCTGAGGGGGTAAATGGGATCCTAAGGAGTAAATCAGGGTCCTGAGTGGTAAATCTGATTCCTGAGGCCTAAATCAGGTTTCTGAGGTGATAAATGGGATCCTGAGGGAGTAAATCAGGTTCCTGAGGGGTAAATCAGTTTCCTGAGGGATAAATCTGATTCCTGAGGCATAAATCAAGTTCCTTAGGGGTAAATGGGATCCTGAGGGAGTAAAACAAGTTTCTGTGGAGTAAATCTGATTCCTGAGGGGGTAAATGGGATACTAAGGAGTAAATCAGGGTCCTGAGTGGTAAATCTGATTCCTGCAGCATAAATCAGGTTCCTGAAGGGTAAATGGGATTCCTGAGGCGTAAATCAGGTTCCTGATGTGGTAAATGTGATCCTGAGGGAGTAAATCAGTTTCCTGAGGAGTAAATCTGATTCCTGAGGCATAAATCAGGTTCCTGAAGTGATAAATGTGATTCTGAGGCAGTAAATCAGTTTCCTGAGGAGTAAATCAGATTCCTGAGGGGATAAATGGGATCCTAAGGAGTAAATCAGGGTCCTGAGTGGTAAATCTGATTCCTGCAGCATAAATCAGGTTCCTGAGGGATAAATGAGAGTCCTGAGGCCTAAATCAGGTTCCTGAGGAGGTAAATGGGATCCTGAGGGAGTAAACCAGTTTCCTGAGGTGTAAATCAGGTTTCTGAGGTGGTAAATGTGATCCTGAGGGAGTAAATCAGTTTCCTGAGGGGTAATTCAGTTTCCTGAGGGATAAATCTGATTCCTGAGGCATAAATCAGGTTTCTGAGGAGGTAAATGGGATCCTGAGGGAGTAAACCTGTTTCCTGAGGGGTAATTCAGTTTCCTGAGGGATCAATGGGATTCCTGAGGCGTAAATCAGGTTCCTGAAGTGATAAATGTGATTCTGAGGGAGTAAACCAGTTTCCTGAGGGGTAAATCAGTTTCCTGAGGGGTAAATCTGATTCCTGAGGCCTAAATCAGGTTCCTGAGGTGATAAATGTGGTCCTGAGGGAGCAAATCAAGTTTCTGAGGGGTAAATCAGATTCCTGAGGGGGTAAATGGGACCCTGCAGGGTAAATCAGTTTCCTGAGGGGTAAATCTGATTCCTGAGGCATAAATCAGGTTCCTGAAGTGATAAATGTGATTCTGAAGCAGTAAATCAGTTTCCTGAGGGGTAAATCACAGCCCTGAGAGTGTAAATGGGATTCCTGAGGGCTCTGACCCGCTCCAGCCCCGCCCCTGAGCACTGATTGGTCGGTTTGCTGAGGGGGCGTGGTCAGAAGGGGTGTGGCCATGGAAGGGACGAGGTCTGAGCTGAGTCTGGGAATCAAAATTGAAACTGGAAAGGGGAAGGGTGGGGAAGGGACCCTGAAAAACAGGACCCTCAGTACCCCAAAATACCGGGAATTCTCTGAAAAACCCCAAA
>NW_026625545.1:0-1135 GCF_030028575.1 Malurus melanocephalus | reverse complement strand
CCGCGAGCAAAAAGGACTCTCACGGCGAGAAGCAAAGAGAGAGTGGAGCTCGAGAAAAGCCTCAGCTGCGTGGCAACGCCGGCTCTTAAACTGCCCACGCTGCCTTCCCAGCAGCCCCCGCTCTTTCTTCCGCGTTACATTTAAAGGTGCAAACACCTTTTTTGGGCGTACATGCCAACGGAAAAGGAATACAGAACAGAATTGACACAATCAACCCAAGACACAGACACCCATGAGGTGATCGCATGGAAAATCATTGTTGTGGCTTATGGGATCTTCTTTTGTTTACTTTGTTGGGAATTTTTCCTTTCCCATTTTGTTGCTGGGATACACTGATTGCCAGGTGATCCTTTTGCTGGCAGGGCGATTAGTGCAGACAACAGGACCTACACCCCACCCAAAGGATCCTGCTCAGTACTGGCAGGGGCTGTGTGAGTGTGGTGGTGGCGGATAACTATATCCTGCCCTGATTGGCTCAGAGGGTTCTGGAGCAGAGCTTGACTGCTCTTTGCTTCCTGTTTTGCTGCCCTGTGATCTTCTTCCCCGGTGCCTTGCCTGAGACTCCTGAGATTTGTGCTGCGGTGCTCAAACGAGCACTGAGATCGGCGAATCCGCTGTGAGTTTGCAGAGGAACTTTTTTTTTTTTCCATCCATCTCTGCCGGTTTTGTGCCCGTCCTTGGCCACGTGGGAGATCTGAAGCAGCCGGGCCCTGCGCCACAGCGCCCCCTGCAGTCACCGGGGAATCAGGTGAGGATCTCTGGGTGAGGCTGGCACTGGGTTTGTGGCTGGGCTGGTTGTTGCTGTTGTTGTTATTACTTATTTTCACTTTGTTATATATATTAATAAAAACTGTTATTCCCTTTTTTCCCATATTCTTGCCTGAAAGCCCGTGATTTTTTTTTTCAAAGCTATAATAAGTCGGAGGGAAGGGGGGGTCATATCCACCACTCCAAGAGGGGGGTCCCTGCCTCCATCAGCAAACACCTGTCTTTCAAAGCGAGACAATCATTCACAACATACAGTCGAGAGTTGCTAAAGTACATTTTGAGCTCCCCGGAAGTTACGTAGGTCATTCTGATGCAGGGAAGTTAGAAGTTACAGGATAACTCGTTAGAAACTGCTTGCTAGACAGTG
>NW_026625544.1:0-11587 GCF_030028575.1 Malurus melanocephalus | reverse complement strand
CCGGGACAGCATCCCTGGGGCCGGGACAGCATCCCTGGGGCCGGGACAGCATCCCTGGGACCGGGACAGCATCCCTGGGGCCGGAACAGCATCGCCGGGGGCGGGACAGCATCCCTGGGGCCGGGACAGCATCGCCGGGGGCGGAACAGCATCGCCGGACAGGGATAGCACCGCCAGGGCGGGGACAGCATAGCCAGGGCAGGACAGCATAGCCAGGGCGGGGACAGCATCCCCGGGGCGGGGACAGCATCCCCGGGGCTAGGGCAGGATCCGCTGGCCCCCGGCTGGACCTGCACCTGCACCCAGCGCTCCCTCACCCGCTGCCCCAGTGCCGCTCCCCTCCAGCTTCAGCGGCTGCCAGCAGAGCTGGGTGGTGATGGAGGCCTGTTCGCCAATGGGCTATAACTCTGTGAGAAATAATTCCCATAATTCAGCCCACCTATTTGGAGTTTATTTGCCGTTGGTACCACTAAACCTGGTAGATATATTCCTGGTTAATGAACACCTGAATTGCAGCATGTCTTGATTTGTGTTCTGGGGGTATGTGTATTCCTTTACTGAATTCTAGCAAATATTTGCTAATATACTGTGAGTTTTACTTTTGGGGTTCATTCACTATGCAGAATTTCTGCTTGGAAAAAATGTGTTTGCATGAAACATGGCCCCTTGTGAGGGGAGGCACCTGCTGCTGGGTGAGCACTGAGCTGAGTGCTGGTGCACAGAGGGCTGGATACCAGGTGAGAATCCTTGAGTAGCATGGAGGAACGTTCAGGTGCAGTAGAGCTGTTTCAGATATGTTTGTCTTGTTCATTCTCAAGTAAGACCTTTTATTTAGTAGCCCATTTCTCCAGGTGTCTTCAGGCTAAAGATTTTTATGTGTGACTTTCAAAACCTTTTTGGCTTTTGAAGTGTATTGAGTGCTTCTGAAACCGTTTTTGTAAATTGCTTTTTCTTTATTGCTTATTTAGTTGTAAATAGACTTTCTAATTGTTTTAGTCTAGCAGAATTTTGAGTTGCATGCCAAGGAGTTTTTGTAGCTGCACAGGTGGATCAGGCTTGCAGAGAGCAGGAGTACTCTGGAGCTGAGCTAAATGCATTGCTTAGTTTTGACTTCAGGCAAAATCCTGGTGGACAGCAGACTATTTCAGAATAAATATTAGTTGTCTAAGTCTGTGGATTTTAGACTTGCATATTTTAAATACTGAATCTTTGATTCAAACTATTCTGTGTTCTCAAGGGAGCTAAGAGGATTTTTGATGACCAGCTTTTTGATGTATCAATAATAAGAAATCTGTATTTCTGTTGTTTTGATTAGTTTTAGTGGAGGCAGATGTGCTGTGACAAGGACTCAGATGTAGTTTACAAACTGGTGGCCTGGGAGCTACAGGGAAGAGGAATTTGGCATAACTGCATGAGGATCTTGGCAGAGGCTCTTGAAGCAATAAATTTTAGCAGAGGCTGTGATTTCCTGTGGCATCTCACTATCTTGCATGTTGTTGTTTTCCCAGTATAGGGAAATGCAAGTTGAAAGGGGGCAATCATGTTCAAGAAATTAGACCTGCTTTTAATTTCTTGAACGTGATTTAAATTTCTTGAAATTTCTTCTTGTTACTGTGGATTAAACTGAGTTTTGTCAATCTGAGACTCCTGTGTTTTGTAAATTGAATTCTGTGGGGCCAGATTACCCCACTGAAGGAAGGAGGAAGGTGGAAGGAGCCCTCTGGGTTCTGGGTGATGGAAGAGATGGGGACATGGGGCTTGTTGGTAAGGCACAGTCAGGTTTGTTTTTCCCTCTGTGGGGAAGGGGCAGGTAGAAAGCAGGAATGACCTCTCCAGCCAGGGCAGACTCCTAGGCCAGTACTAGTGTTCTGCCCAGACCACAAGGATAGAGCAGGGATGACAACTTCAGCTCTGAGCTCTGATGGTGGCTGTTGGTGTAGCAGAAGCTGCAGGAGGCAGGATGCCTCTATCCTGGATAGCCCTCCCCAAATTCCCTTTTCTTCCCCTGCTAACAGGGACTGCCGCTCATCCCATAACTGACTTTACTTCTGACTGTTCCTCCTTGAAAGGCTGCCACAATTTCACCATTATGTGTCTCTTGTACCTGTGAAAAATGACCAAATCTCCCACTTGTATGTGAATTGTGTAATGATTCCCAAAGCAGACTTTTCAACACCTGTATTTTTTTTTCCTCTTGGACAAACATTTTTTCCTTGTTCAGAGCTACCTTATTCATCAGCAACATTTGGCCATTGGTGAAGTGACATGTGGCAGCTCTTTCAAAGATAGTTTAGGACACAAAATAAAAATCTGTAGCTTACAGAGAAATCTTATGGGAATTTGAAGGGGCAGAAAGTTATTAAATACTTAGAATACCACCAGGATAGCCGTCGTATCAGATTTTCCACCTGACTGTGGAAAAAATAGCCACTTTAGGAGTGAGGAGTTTAGAGATACCTTCGTTTTCTGGTAGGCTAGAAAAGGACATGTATTTTCCTGCTCAGTTAATGGGGTGAATTGACTCTTCAAGGCACCTGGTGCCATGCAGAGCACAAGACTGTGAGGACAGCAGGTGAGAGAGAAAGAGAGGAAAAAGGATTGTCCTTCCCAGCAGTATTTTTTTCTAGTTTACTTATGAGTCTCCAATTGGAATGGCTTAAAAGCAGGTTTCAATCAAATCCACAGTGTGAGATTTCCCCAGTAATGTCTGCATTTACAAGGAAAAGCCTTTTGGTTTCCTTTAGCACTGGGATAGAGAAAAGCAGACCTACCTCTGAATCTTCATCAGCAGCTCATTTGTCAAAGAGCAAGGAAGAAAGTGAGTAATGAAAGTTTATAGAGTATATTTTCTTCTGAATGTACTATTAGCATTAATGGGAAATGCACTGGGAGCAAAGAGAATAAATACGCCCTCTTGTGTGCTCAATGATACAGCTGACAAGTCCCTGCAGAATATCACACACTTTGTCCTCTCTGCAATGTTTCTACACTGTAATTTAAAAAGGGGTAAATTATATTGCTGACCTTAGTTAATTGCTGTCAGGGAAGCTATATCACAGCCAAGAGCAGACTGTATCAAAATGACCTGAGATCAATCTTTCACTTTCTAAAAACAGTGCTACAGAGTATTCCTTGTTTTATTAAAATATAGTCACTCAGGATGCAGTATTTGGAAAGCAGCTATTTGGTCACATCACTGAATCTTGCTTTGGTGACAATTGTTTTCTTCTGAGGGCATAATAGTTGGTTGCTTCTGTGGCGTTTAACACAGGAAGAATACAAAGTGTTCTGCAATTTTCTTTTCTGTGAGACTGTTCTCCTTTGAAAATTAAATCAAATGAGCAATGCAGAGGTGAAGGGACAGAGCATGGAAAATTATGATATCATGTATCTAGTTCTTTTTCTTGATTTAGTTTGGGAAAATTATAGACCTTAAGGATAAGTTAGTCCTCTCTGCATCTCACTAGAGAATTGTGGTATATGAAACCAAAGCACAGGTTTGTTATTGGGAATGAATGCAAAAAACTTTAACTTTGAACATGACCCCTGATGTTTGGGGTGATGGCATCATTGCCATGTAACACTAAGGTTTGGTGACTTCAGAGGGAGTTTAGAGAGCCTTTGTATGGACATGGGGCTGTGACTTACAAGTGATCTATTGCCCAAGGACTTGGTTGTGCTCACGGTAAAGAATAAGAATAAAGAATAAAGTGGAAATCAGCCCGAAGTTGGGATTCTCAGCTTGAAGGGCCAAAGTCAGGAGGAGAGGTTGCCAAATTGGGGGGACCTGCTCTCTAGAGGACAGTGTCAGGCCTTGATGCCATGTTGGAGGACATCCAATGYTTTGTTACATGAGTTGGGGTAATGCCTTATTCCAGTGTTTTTGGGGAAAGATCAGGGAGACCATGATGTGGTGGCATGCAGTGATGAGGTGGTGGGAGCTGACTGGTGCCCACAGGGCAGCACGTGGTGTGTTGGAGGCCATCTTGTCCTGTTCAAACTCCACCAAATAACTTTTGAGGAAGATGAAATGCAGTGCAGGTCTGTGAGGACTTCCAAACTTTGTCCCATTCCCAAAGACACCATTTTTTGAGGCTGCATGTACAAGCAGAGAGTGTCTCATTGCACAGAACACAGTTTACCTTATTGCACCTGGGGCACAAAGCCACACCACCCATTAAAAAAAGAGCCACAGCATTTGCATCCTTCTCAGGCCACATGCAAGGACCCCAGCCGATGTTCTCAGCCCTCCTCATGGATACTGAAAGACTTTGCTGTTGTAGTGCAGTGCACCCAGAATGAGTTAGTAATGATGAGCCATGAACATCAAGACAAATGTAGTAGCTGATGTTTATTTCTTGTGGAAGTGATATTTGCTTTTTGTGCAAGCACTGGTTCTTTTCTGCCCTCAGAGCACAGAGGAAGGGCTTTGCTGTTGCAGTTCATGGCAGGCCAGGGCTGCTGACATCCAGGGGCTGCGTGATGGGAGAGCTGTGGGAGCCTGGGACTCAGGCACGGGCAGGTGTGTTGGCATGTCTGTTCATGCCACGGACGTACTGAAACCCCTCTGGCGGGTACAGTAGGCTCCTCTTGGTCATGCACATCCTTGTCTTGATCAGCTGTTAGAGACTTCTTTAACCATAGGATCTAGAGAGCCTTTCCAACACGCAGAAAACAAATCTTTGAGTACCCCTGATGCAGTGTGCTGTGGAGCGGGATAATTGTGCTGAGCCAGATGAATAGGAGGATTTTTGCCATGTGACTGTATAGAAGCTGCATTAAGTACTTCTCCCCTGCCCTGAAGCACAGAAGGAAGAGGTTTTAGTTCTACCACCACCAGTTCCAGTGGTGGATGCCATTTGGATAGAGATGGCTCTGCCATTTGGATAGAGAAGGCAACCATTTAAGAAAAGTGGTATGTAAGCTTTCAAATTAAAACTTGTTAAACCACTGCTGAATCATGACAATTGAAATGTTACTGAAATTCTAAAATATATCAGAAATTCGTGTCTATTTCACCTGTCTATTATGATCCCACTTCTGACCCCAATTTAATGTTATGTGATCCACTGGAATAATGTTAGGATCCAGTTATTAAAAGATGGCTTTGCCTGAATTAAGGCGCAAATGAAACCATGTGTCAAAGTATGAATTTTATTGAACAGTAAATGTGAGGGGGAGGGTAGAGAAAGAGAGCAAGACAGAGAAAGAGCTGGATTAAATAGAAAGTAATCACCACCACTTAGGCCTCTGTGGCCTCCCACTGGCCCTTCTTCTTCTGGTCTTCTTGATGGGGGAGTCCACAGAGTGTTCTTCTGGAGCTATGATTTTGGTGCAGTCCAGTCCCAGGTATCCAGAGGTGTACTGCCATTCCCACAGCTTGTGATGACACATGTCTAAGCAATTGCTTCCTTTCCCACATTTTGTTATGGTGGGAATTTTTATCTGGATGGGTTAGCCAGGTTGGCTTCACCAAGGCTGGCATCTTCCTGCTGTTGCCATCAGCATTCCCCCAGTCTGCACACTGGAATTTTGTCTTGTGTGCTTGCTGTAAACCTTTCCAAGCCAGGCCAGGGGAGGCCTGTAATTAATGCCTTCCTGTTTGCCATCTGTGCCTGTTGTGGTGGCTTTTCTTATGGGAATAGTGTTTTGAGACATTTCAGTTGCATTCGTTAAGTCCTGACACTACTCCAACTGTTAAAATGGTGCTTGTCTAAATGAAAGTCTGGTTTTATCTTACCTTCCTCTGTTTTGCTTCTCTAGCTTCACATTTTTTTGCAAGATTGTTGTTTACAAATTATTATGCCAGCATTTGCACCCAGAAAAAGTTTGAGTATATTTTGTACTTTACATTGTCTGTATCTATGAGAATTACTGGCTAATAAAATGCCAGCTACTGCCATTGATACTCATGTAAATCTCTCCCTTAGATTTCCTGAATACCTTGTTTTATTTTAGTTGCTATTAGAAAAAAAATCAAGGAAAGCTAGTTTTTAAATGGTAAAGGATTTACTTACTGGATTTGCATAAGCTAATCTAATCGGTTTTGGACAAATTTCTAAAAACCTCAGGTACAAAATACCTCTATGCCCTAAGATCTCAAATAATCTTTGTGCAACCTCTGTTCTAAAATAAGCCTCATGCTTTATTGGAAGAGGAAGAGGAAGAGATCTTCAGATCTGCTTACAGACCCTCCTGCCGTGTTTGGCCCTGGTCAGGGAGTGGAGAGCATAGAAAAATCAGTACTAAATCAGAGAGGCATACACACAAATTTCCATGAGGTTGCAAATGTGTTAAAATACACTGTGCTTGCATTAAAGAAACCTAATGCTGAGGAGCAGGTGTGTTTTGAATAAATGGGATGTCTTGGAACACTGAAACTTTCTTGTGAGATTGTTAGTCTGTTCTAAAAATTGTATCATTCTATAAACTCCTGGCCATTTGGGTTCTTATCAGAAAAAAAAAGAAAACTGCATATTCAGAAAGTCCTGATCAGAGTAATTTTTAGCTTGCCTGTATTAAATAAAATGTTCGTATGTTAGTTCCCATGAAGGATTGAGCTGGAGAAATCCCTTAGAACAGCTGGAGGTGTCCCATTCCCATTTCTCTGCTTGTCGCCGTTGGTGTCTTGCACGCCAGAGGGGAGGAGGACAGGAATCCTTGGTGAATGTTGGGAAGGGCAGACAGTTACGGAGAGCCTCATAAAAGGAGCTGCTGCACGGGACTGTCCCGGCCTTGGCCAAAGCTGATTTTGGAGGATGTACTGGAAAAACGGAAAGAGTGAATTTGGGTCGGTTCTGACATCAGTGAGCTGCTAATGCTGGGCTGCAACCCAACAACCAAGGCCGGCGCTGGAGCCCAGGCAGAGCTGCCTTTGGAGGGCAAGGCAGATCCACACTCTGAAAGCTTTTAAAACCGTGTGGCATTGCTGTAGTCACCTCTTACAGGGAATGTGGAATGAGTTTTCATCTTCAGGATTTCCTTTCAAGTAGGTCTCCATGCCACAGATTAAAAGCATTCCTGGGTATTAGCATACAGACATGCTTCAGGCCCTAAAACTGCAAGCAGGGAAGTGTAAAGGGTGATAAGGGGAATGGGCTTCCATGACAAAACGCAGTCTGTGGAAACAAATGTCTGTTAAAATCTCCTCTCTGAAGTGGGAGGAGAGGATTAAGAGTTTTTGGGGAGAGAGGAGATGAGGACTGAAAATCAGCAAATGAGCAATGAAATTGTTCTTTTGTAACATTTTTTTTTTCTGGAAGACTGACATTTTCTTGGTTAGGATGATTTCTTTGTGTCTTTAGAGAGAAGGGAGAGTAAATATTCTTGAAAGGGAAAGGAGCTTCTTAAATACCCAAATGTGTGTCTGTGTGTTCCCAGACTGTAAAATAGGTATCTGCAGATAACAGGAAGAGGTACTGTTAGAGGTAGTGACTCAAATGGTGTAAGAACTAATGTATGGATGAGAACAAAAAAAGTTGTGATCTCAGTGCCCATGCCATGGGCTAAAGAGAGGATGTTTTTGTTGCTGTTGGTTTGGGTTTTTTTTTTTTTTTTAAGTGAGATAAAGTGCCTTTATCTCACTTTGAACATCAGGATGGACACCAGGTGCACTGAAGTTCCGAAGTTCTGGTGGAGCTTTATTTTCGCTGATGCAGGCCGTAAGATTAAAAGTTCATTTTCCTTCTTTGAGGACTTACGTGCCCTAAGAAAGTGGTGCTATTTTGGGAGCTGAGAGAGCTTTTAAGTTGCACTGCAGAACTGACCTAGAAGCATGGCAGAATGGACCTGTGTGTTTTTCTCCTTGATGCTACCCAAGGACCATCATATGCTTTTGGGCCTGGGGTGGGTATAGGTCAGGCCTCAGCTTAACTTGCATTCAGAATGCTGTTCAGATGGACACAATCTCAGCACAAGGGTGACTTTAATTTTTTTTTTGTTCTTTTTTTCATTAAGATTTTATTCTAAAGTCATGCTTTGCATGTTTAAATAGAGAAACATGCAATTTTATTTACTCAACAAGGAGCTTCCGTCATGAGAGCCTCTGGCATGTTTAAACAAAATGCATGGCTGGATGAGAGTATTTGCCACTTTGTGTCTTCAAAGTGCTTTACAATCCTTAACCGATTAGTCATGGTTTATTCTATGGATATCCAGACAGATCTTTGAGATGTTTGTAATAAATTATATTTACAAGATCATGCAAATTGGAAGGGATATATGATTTCACTTGTAAGGAAATTATTGATTTCGTTATGAACTATTTCATTAAAACAAAGTAACTAGAAGTTGCAGAGAACAGATGATTGAAAAACTCTCAATACATTATCTTAACAAAAAACTGGGTTACATCAGAGGCCAGAAGCAGAGTTGCAGAAGCTGCTCTCTAAATCAGCAGCCTGCTGAGTGCACTGTGGGAAGTCAGTTTGTTCTGTTCCCAAAGAATATAGCAGGAGATAAAGGCAGAGGAGCAAAGAAGTATGAACTGTGTCATAAACTTAGTTGTGTGGTTTTCTTTCATGAAAATAAACAGTCATTTGTTTGGGGAAAAATTGTGTGGTAAAAATACTTCCTTTAATATTTTCTTAATCCTTAGAATTCTTTGCTTTTTTAAAATTAGCTACATATTATGTAAGACTGAGGATTTGGAGTAGAATAGAACAAATCCTTGTCCTTGCTCTGTTTCTGTCTCTATTCAAAATCCTTCATGGTCCCTCTTCTCTAGATTCTCCAAACCTTGTTTTTATTACATTTCCTATCAAGTTAAACCACAGCTGCCATGGTAATACAGTTGAAAGACAGAAAAGAGAGCCTTCATTAACAATGTTCAAACTGAACTGATTCATTTAGATTACAGTGATAGTGAAGGTAGAATGACTTGGATTTTTACTTGGCTTTCCAGCTTAAAGGGCTGCTGCTTGGGAGTCAGGGAAATCCCTCTGGCAGTGTGCTGAAACAGTTAAAAGCAAATTGTCTGCATTTTGTTCAGCCCACCAGTCTGGAGGTTTAGAAGATAAGAAGTACTTCTCAGCTTGAATGAACTGTGAAATATATTAGAGAATTAAGCTTTTGATAAGAAATTGCATAAAAATACATCCAAAATTCCATTTTAAAATGTATCAGAAATGTTTATTCCTGCAGAGAAGTATTTTTATTTGAATCTCAGACTGTTGTACAGAACATATATTTTTAAGGTATTTTAATGAAAATTGACATCTGAATCTTCCCCTCCAACTGTGTAGGGAAAAATCTGTTCTTGGGTTTTCCTTGCTGCAGATATAATAATCCTTGAATATGCTAGGACAAATGCATTTCCAAAATGATACAAGGTTTTGGTTCCTGGATGGTTGGTCTGAGCTAAGCAAAGCTTTCTTGCAGGTGTCATTGCAAACACTGCAGCAGAGTTGTCACCAAGCAAACTTATTTCTTGGTTCTTCAGAGGGTGGTAAGTTCTGTTAGTATCCAGAGGTGACTATAACATCATCTTTCAAGCCAAGGTGTGTATGACAGACACTATAGGTAGATGGCTATGTGTGTTTGCATGAGTCTGAAAAGTATTTGTTCTAGGAAGTGTGTGAAATAAGTTATATCAGGAAATGAATAGAAATTCAGGTAAATTATATGCAAATATAACCAAAAATGGTTTTCTTGAAGCACTGAGAGAGACTGATAATGTTCAACTAACTGCCGTGAATGACGGTCACAAAATGCAAGTTGTCAAGTCTAATACCTTTCACAATCCTAGTGCCATTTAAATATAATAGAAAATGAAATAATTCAGCTTTCACAAACTCCTCTGAGAGTACTGTGGTCCATATGCATAGTCAGGAGTCCTTTTAAAAATAACCATTTTGTGGATTACATTTTGCATCTATTTTTGTGTCTGCAGAAAAGAATTTGTACTGAACCTTTCCTCATTACAGTTGCAAGTCCTCAAATTGTAGAAGCCAGCACTTTCTCACAACTTCTTGAACTGAAGGCCTATCTTCCTTTGTGTACTAAAGATCTGTCAAGCAGGTTACAGATTTATTCCAGCTCTAGAGTAGCCAGAAAAATAGAGGTATTGTTGGGAAGAAGCACTATTCCAGCCGATGGATGGAAAAATCCTTTGTAGAGACTAATTCAATTATGTCCGTCACTGTGCTCTTCTTTCTTAAATCTTACTGTGCCTGTAACACTTACCATCTCTTTCCAAGAGTGAGGAGAATCCTACATCTGCATTCCAGCCTGCTTCAGTCAATTTTCTTTGAAATTCATTGTCACTGAAAACGTCAGGATAAATGGAACTCTCTAAGTGTTTTCAGCGTTAGAAAGCAGGTGTTACTTTATTCACAGTGCTGGATACATGGGGATAGCTCCACCTAGCATGCACACACACTTTCAAAACTTTTCTGTATTTATACATTTTAGCAAACAAAGAAATTAATGTTCATTGACTATAAATGACATAATGTTCTTCATTAGTATTTTGTCTTCTATTGGTTATTGATTTCTTGCTTCTCATGCTAATCAGTTCATATGTTCATCCTGTTCCTATCTTTTTTCCACATTGGAGGAGTTTCAGTACAATTGCTGAATTGTCTTCTTTATCTCGGGGTTCTGCAAAATGCCCTTGTGGCCTGTAAATTCTGAATTTCTTGTGTCAAGTTTCAGCAATGTATCTGTCTCCCAGGGTTTGTTCATTGAAGCATATCAAGACCGATAAAGTTTATTTAGCAAAACTTAGAGATTTCAGTAATTTTCCCAAGTTGCTTCCACAATAGCAGCTTGTAACATACCTTCCTAAGTGCTGGCTACAGTTGCATATGACAGAGTGGGAAGTGACGCTGCTTATGGTTAATAAAAACAATTATTAAGTAATTCAGAAGGTTGTATAATTTCCAACATTATTATTCTCTAGTTGATATCAAACTCTTGTGAAAAAATTATAGGGCTATTTATTTGTGGTGGTTTAAGTGAGGAGCAAAATCTGAAAGGGAAAGGATTGCCTTTGTTAGATTTAGAATAGCTTTGAAAAAATTAGAATAAAACTTGTGAACTTCGAATCTCACCTGTCCCTCACCTTGTTCTTGAGGAACAGCACAGCCGGTACAAACTGGGAGGGTGCACGCTTCCCCCAGGCTCCTGAGATGGGCACCGTCTGCCTGGGAAATACCCCTGCTAACTCACGGCTGCGGACTGCCCCATCTCCTGCTGCCACCGTCCGCAGCTCCTGCAGCTCCAGAGCGCTGGGAGCTGGGAATAACACTGACAGACTGTCACCCATGCTGAACTGCAGCAGCTGCACCGCAGAACCATGCAGCTCCCTGGCTGCACCCGGCTGTGCAGGGTGAGCACACCGTGCCCCACGGCAGTGCCGGCCCCGCTCACAGCCCCACTGTGCCCCCTGGCCCTGCTCACAGCCCCACTGTGTCCCATGGCCCCGCTCACAGCCCCACTGTGCCCCATGGCACCGCTCACAGCCCTGCTGTGCCCCCTGGCACCGCTCACAGCCCCACTGTGCCCCATGGCACCGCTCACAGCCCTGCTGTGCCCCATGGCACCGCTCACAGCCCCACTGTGCCCCATGGCACCGCTCACAGCCCCA
>NW_026625543.1:9214-11139 GCF_030028575.1 Malurus melanocephalus | reverse complement strand
CTGAAGTGGCTAGGACCTGATGTTGAGCGGCTTGGGCTTGTTCCTTAAGACCTAACCTGAGTTCCCTAATTGCTTCCTTGATTGCATCTAGGCCCTCACTGTACCCACCACCGAGACAGTCCCCAGCCACTGCGGCCCACACGTCCCCCCCACCCCGGAAGACGGAATCCACATGGACACCCCCCGGATGAGGGACCTCTGGCCCCCCCCATCCTGCGACCTCCTGCTCCGGCAGGAGGGAGGCCATTGGCGTGGGCCGCCGGAGGAGACCCGCTCGCCCCCCCCCAGCAACCGGCGACGGCAGCCCAACAGTGGAGACAGCAGGGGGCAGGGGACACCCACACCCACACACAGCAGACTCTCGACCCCTTTCATGCACCACATCAGCCTGTTGTACTTGCCTTTCTCTCTGCTTGGTACTGCATTAGTTCATTATGAACCACCCGCCATTTATCTCCTAGCTTTTCGTGTACTGTATGAGGGTTCTGAAAGCAACCCTGATCACAACCATAATTTAATAAATCAAGTAACTCCTTACGCAGATCAGTATTCCTAGCTTGGTGCTTTCTTAGAAAGCAAGTAAATAGGTTGTATGCTGCTTGCCTTCCCATTTCTAATACCCTTAGCGCGCGCTTTACAGCCTTGCAAGGTTCGGCAGCACACCTTCGGCTGCACCCTCAGATGAGGCTCGACCAGGGCTCGGTACCTCTATCCCTTTTTTACTGGTACTTTGGCCGTTTCTGCTGCTAGAAACCCGGTTCAACTTACGACGCTCAGCCGTGATCCGTAGATCATTTGCTCCAGCCCGAGCATGGAAACCAGTGCTCGCTGACTGCGTGTCCACCTTGTTCCCCGACGGATCACGTCGGGATCACCATTTTTTGGGAAGCACCAGGAGAACAGCACACTGACAACCACAGATGATCCGTCAGAACTCTACTTTATTAACACTGAACGCGCCTTTTATAACTGCTCTAATGACTATCATGAATATTCCAAGTAAACRCTTCTCATTGGTCAACTTTTAAAACGTATCATTAAAATTACTTATAAGGGGTGGATGTTGCAACCTGCTAAGGGTATTGCATCAGCCAGGGGGTCCGTTAAGGGACCTAACAGAAAAGGGGGCAGGAACTGCCTGTTGTTACATTAGTTTCGCTGTGGTTGGCTGATGACTCTGAAGCTAGGCAGCTCCATGCTGGCTATGTGAGTTTTCTCACGTAGCCATGTCCCATAGATATTTCCTACACGCCTTGTAAACTTTCTGATTGTTTTTGGACCGAGTCGGGGCTTTGGGCTAAAGAAGGTACTGGGGCCGGTCGCAGGGGTGGCAGGGTGAGGATGTTAGAAAGGTGGAGGTGGTAGGAGTGACTGAGACGCCGCTGGGGGCTGGGGACCAAGCGCAGCGCAGGCGGCCAAAGCTGCTTTCCTTTCGTCTTTCATGCTTTGTAAAGCATTTCTCAGCAGACGCCACAGTGCAGCGTATCTGTTCCCTTCCTTTGCCTCCTTTCCACCACAACTAATGGCATCCCATAACGCAGTACCGATCATTTTCCACTGAGTTCAAAAACCACCCCTGCCCCAGGGATGAATTCTCTTTCCCAGACCCACACAATAAGCTCCTTCATGGAGGAGGTATCATATTTCAGTCCTCTCTTAGAGAGAATATGTTGGGGGAGTTTTAGAAGCGTTTCCTGCTCTTGGTTCAACCCCATCTCTTCCCCAACCACTCACCTGATCAAGGTGAGATTCCACAATGTGGGTGCACCATCTCTGTTCCTCCGGCTGTCGTTACTTCACACGGGATACCGGGCTTGTCTCCATCTTCTCCCTTCCTCTGTGAGGCTTCCTGCCGGGGCAGCAGGGATCTTCGGTCGGCTTCCTCGCTCTGCTCACTCTGTCCACTGTATTGCGCAGCAATGATG
>NW_026625543.1:5657-7284 GCF_030028575.1 Malurus melanocephalus | reverse complement strand
TGTCCCCAGACCCTCTCTGGGCATTGCCACACTCAGAGCCCCAAGCGCCTCTTCTGCATCCCTGGGGACAGTGCCTTGCCCTGACAGTCCCAGCTCTCACTCTGGGTTTCAGCTCTCCTGGGCATCTTTCCCAGCCCCCGTCCAGCCCAGCATTCTCAGCCCCCATCCAGCCCAGCATTCCCAGCCCCGATCCAGCCCAGCATTCCCAGCCCCATCCAGCCCACCATTCCCAGCCCCCATCCAGCCCAGCATTCCCAGCCCCTTTGTGCGCACTCACTGCTCGCCACAATCCAACTGCCTGCTGATGGCCCTGCAACAGGTTCCAGAGTCACCTGTCCTCTGTGATGTCACTGCCAATAGAACCGTGTCACTCAGCTGCCAGGCTGGAYGTGTCCCTGCTCACRGCTGCCATAGTGACCCATCCTGTGGGATGTCACAGCCCCCACAGCCACACCTCCCAGCCCACAACCCCAGCCTTCGTCCCCATGCCGGGCTCAGCGGCTTCTGGGCATCCTCGCCCTGAGTGCAAACCCAGGCACAGGAGACCCCAGGGTGCTCTGGATTTGGGGTGCACACACCTAAAAGGCAGAACTGAGCGCAACACGGGGACTGGAGGTGGATGTTCCAATGCTGACCACACCTGGCTGCCCTATAGGTGACCCTAAACCTCACCCACTGCAACTTGAGCACATTTCCTCTGCTGCCATCCCTTGTTTCTTGGGAGATCAATCCTCACCTGCTTGCAGCCTCTTCTCCCACACTTGTAGGATTTGGCTGGAGCATCCAGCAGCAAACCAAAGGGCAAATCAACACCCTCGCAATGTTCCAGATTTCTTTGCAGTTCACTGCTGCTCCCTGGGGTTCAATGTCACTTCCATGCTCCTGGGGACAATGGGGATGTTTATCTCTGAGCAGTTCTTGTTTGTTTATCTGTACCAACTTGAAATTTGAAATTYTGATTTGAAATGGCTGAGGTTCATTCTTGGCAGCACAGTGATTCTGTGCTTGACATTCTAGCGCTTCCAGTCTTTGGATAGTCCCCACCTGATGTGAGTTAGAGCATGGGAATGGGGCATTCATAGGAAAAACATTCCCTCTTTCCCCCAAATATCACCCTAGTTTGGGTGACTTTAGAGTGAAAAGTTTCTCAAAACTCAGAATTATCTGATTGAAGAAAACCGGAAAAAAGAAGAAAATTAGGCCCAATAAAGGAACCAACATGTACAATGAAACTTCAAATACCTGCAACACTTGAAACTTTGCTTTCTGTGATATTTCACTTCTACCACCAAGAACAATTAATCACACCCTCAGGCCAACTCTTGGCTCATTTAACAAAGTGCTACATCCAACACACTGTCCTGGGGGACCTTCTGACTGTCCTAATTCTTGAGAGAACTGAGAATCGACTATTAGAACTATGAATCCCATTTGTCAACATGTGTGATATGCTGTCTGCCACATGACTTTCTGAGTCAGAGAGTGTGTGTGAGTTGGATTSAGCTGAATATCRTTCCYTGCTGCCACAGTGGGGAGATGCCTTTGTAGCTCTTGACTGGCACGATGCTGATAATCCAGCATGGCTGCACACACCAGATCTGCACTGCATCAAACACCACTGGGACAG
>NW_026625543.1:3285-4673 GCF_030028575.1 Malurus melanocephalus | reverse complement strand
CTGCACCCAGTGGACGAGGGACCCCAAGGTACAGCAGTTTTGGGACGACTGTCTGCCCGTGGAGGGACTCACGATGCAGCAGATGTGTGTGGACTGCTGCTCGTGAGAGTGGAACCACACTGGAGAGGTTCACAGAGAACTGTCTCCCGTGGGAGGGACCCCATGGCAACGCAAGGGAAGGACTCCTCTCCCTCAGCAGCCGCAGACGATCGGGTGATGAACTGACCGACTCTGCACCCTGTTCACCCCCCCTGCTTTGTACTGTCAGCAGGAAGTGGGGAGCGAGTGCGGAGAAGATCGGTGTCTTTGAGGGTTTTATTTTATTTCTCATTCTCCTCCTCTGACTTTGTTAGTAATAAATTCACTTCATAATTTAAGTATCGCCTTTTTTGTCCTTCAAGTGTTTCCTCCCTGTTCCTTATCTCAACCCATGAACCCTTTTGTTAATCTTTTTTTGTTCACTTCGCTCTTCTCTGCCCAGTGGTGGTGGGGGACAGCAAATGAGCAGGTGCTGTGAGTGCCTGGCTTTCGGCCAGCATTTGAAACCATGACAGCTGGCCTCGCTTCCCCTGGCAGAAGCACCGTGCCTGAAGGAGCTGCCCTGTGCGGCAGCCTGCGGAGCTGCCCGGCTCCTGTGCAGCACCATGCTCCTACTCCTTCTGTTCTGTGGCTTTTTGGGAATCCAGGGGTAACTATGTGTTATTTGCTACTGCAACTAATAAACTGGCTTTAAAACCACAGTTGCATGTTAGGTTTTTGTGCATGCATCTTCTCCTGAAACTGATGATGATGAACAGCGCCCCTCGAAACAGCCCTACTCTCATGTCAATAATTCTCACACGTGATTTAAACATGTGAAATACCTTTTGGGAATGTTTAGCCTGTGCATTTCAGCAAAGTGATGAATATGTCTTAGTTCGACGGGTACAAATTAATAGGAGAGATTGCTGATGTGGATGAGGATGTGCTCACATAGAAGAAGTAAAGCCCTACACACTCAGAGCAGAAATCAAGTAGTGTTTCCTTTCTAAAACTGAGCTGGCATTAAGGATCAGGCACCGCTTGGTGACTTTGATTTTGGTCATTTCTATTGAACAGTTCAGAAAGGTTTCAAAATGAAACATTTTCCAGCTGTTTCCCTCAGGTTTACATTTTTGGTGGCCAAAGCTCTCTGCCGCAGGTGGCCTGGGTGTGTGCAGAGAAATGCAGCCTCCCCAAAGCCCTTGGTTTTCCCACAAGTGCTCATTCCTTGTTTCCTGGTGTGCCCAGCTCTGGAGTTACTCTTTGATCCCTTGAACAACAGAGTTTGGCCCATGAGGGGAGTTTGTGCTGCTGTGTGGTACAAGAGAACTTCCCAAGCTCTGTTGTGTTTGCTGTAGGGAAGGTTG
>NW_026625543.1:0-1101 GCF_030028575.1 Malurus melanocephalus | reverse complement strand
AAATTAATCTGTGAGAAGAATGAGTGAGTTATGAAAGTTATACCTCAAACCAAATGAAGTAAGAAATAAAAGAGGGGAAGGATTGTGAGAAATAGGAACAAAATGTTGGCTTTAACTAAGGCTAAAGAGTTGTTGTTGTACCAGTGCTTGTTGGGGGTTGTTGTGATGCTGGTGTTTGTTAGGAATAGTTCTAATGTACAAATTATTGTGATACCAATTTTTTGCTAAGAGTGGAGGTATGGGTTATTGTTATACCAGGGTTTGTTGAGAGTTGTTATGATGCTGATGTTTGCTAAAAATAGTTGTAATGTAGATGTTGGTATGAAAAAAAGAAAACAACCTAAATTTTTAACTGATGAAGGGACTGAAAAACTGCACCCTCCTTTCCGCTCAAGAAGAAATTAACAAAGAAGAAACAAACTATAAAAACAAGGCGGTTTTTGCCCAACAGCAAAGGTGACTGCGCGTGCTCTAAAAGGGCGGAGCGGTGGGAGAGGCCACGCTAAACAGTTCCTGGAACATGCAAAGCAGTGCGGGGAAATGTTAAATATGTATAAGGCTGATGCAACACCAAGGGTATATAAGGGGCATGGCCAGGTTTGGCTGTGTCCTTTTGGTTCAGGTTGTGAATTGGGGAATGCGCATTTAGTTTTTCTGTCTTTGTCCCTCATAAATAATTTCCATTTCTCACTTTGAGGCTTGGCTCGTTGATAAGATCCCCACGGGATGAGCTCGGCGGGCGGCCCCAGGGGATGCATTGGTGTCATAAATTGATCCTCAAGAGCCAATCAGAGGTTAGAAGCCAATTAACAATTTATTAATTAAAACATTAACAAACACGTAACAGATATTAACCAGATACTAATCAAGAACAGCGCTGGGCGGGCTAGGCGGGTGGCTAGCCGCACCTAGGACACCAGCTAGGCGGGTCTCCCCCACCAACACCTAGACACCGTGCCGCACGTACTCCGAGCCCCCTTTTTATACCCCCCTCTGTCTCTCGGTGACGTGGTGTTTCCAGAAGTTTCCAGGGGTCCTGATTCGTCTGCGTTGTGTTACTGGTTCTCTTGTGGGGCTCTGGCGGCTGTTGGTGGGCGGAGT
>NW_026625542.1:10247-11555 GCF_030028575.1 Malurus melanocephalus | reverse complement strand
ATAGGAAAGAAATAAGGAATCACAAATTTCCCCTCTTAATTTAGGGTCTGGTTTCTCACCGATTATTCAGTTTAAAAGTGGTGCAGACACTGATTTTTTATAGAAAAGGAGTAAGAAATCACAAATTTCTTCCCCTGCTTTGTGGTCAGTTTTCTTGCTGATTATTCAGTTTAAAAGTGGTGCAGACACGGATTTTTTATAGGAAAGGAATAAGAAATCACGAATTTCCCGTCTCAATTTAGGGTCTGGTTTCTCACTGATTATCCAATTTAAAAGTGTGCAGACACTGATTTTTTATAGGAAAGAATCAAAAATTTCCCCTCCCGGTTAAGGGTCAGTTTTCTCACCGATTATTCAATTTAAAAGTGGTGCAGACACTGAATTTGTTTTATAGGAAAGGAATAAGAAATCACAAATTTCCCATCTCAATTTAGGGTCTGGTTTCTCACCGATTATTCAATTTAAAAGTGGTGCAGAACTGAATTTTTTTTATAGAAAAGGAGTAAGAAATCACGAATTTCCCCTCCTGGTTTGGGGTCAGTTTTCTCATCAATTATTCAATTTAAAAGTGGTGCAGACACTGATTATTTTATGGGAAAGGAGTAAGAAATCACAAATTTCCCCTCCCAGTTTAGGGTCAGTTTTCTCTTCGATTATTCAATTTACAAGTGGTGCAGACACTGATTTTTTTTATAGGAAAGAAGTAAGAAATCACAAATTTGCCCTCCTGGTTTGGGGTCAGTTTTCTTGCTGATTATTCAGTTTAAAAGTGGTGCAGACACTGATTTCTTTTATAGGAAAGAAATAAGGAATCACAAATTTCCCGTCTTAATTTGGGGTCTGGTTTCTCATCGATTATTCAATTTAAAAGTGCTGCAGATGCTGATTTTTGCAGGAAATTAATAAAAAAATCATAAATCCTCCCCCCAATTTGGGGTCAGTTTTCTTGCTGATTATTCAATTTAAACGTGTTGCAGACACTGATTTTTGCAGGAAATTAATAAAAAAATCATAAATCCTCCCCCCAATTTGGGGTCAGTTTTCTCACCAATTATTCAATTTAAATGTGCTGCAGTTGCTGATTTTTACAGGAAATTAATAAAAAATCATAAATCACCCCCAATTTGGGGTCAGTTTTCTCACCGATTATTCAATTTAAAACTGCTGTAGACCCCGATTTTTACCGGAAATTAATAAAAAATCATAAATCCTCCCCCCAATTTGGGGTCAGTTTTCTCACCAATTATTCAATTTAAAAGTGCTGCAGTTGCTGATTTTGCAGGAAATTAATAAAAAATCATAAATCAC
>NW_026625542.1:6490-7837 GCF_030028575.1 Malurus melanocephalus | reverse complement strand
GGGGACGGATGACAGGCGGATGGGATGACGGGGTCATGGGGTGACAGGGTTATGGGGTCATGGGGTGACACAGTGACGGGGTGATGGGGTGACACAGTGATAGGGTGACACGGTGACAGGGTTATGGGGTTACGGGGTCGTTCCTGCAGGGGGAAAGACAGGGTGCCAGGGTGATGTGGTGCCATGGTGCTGGGGTGACACAGTGACACAGTGACAGGGTAGCAGGGTTCAAGGGTGCAAGGGGGACAGGGTGACACCATAACGGGGTGCCAGGGTGCCAGGGTCATTCCCACAGTGGGGTGATACAGTGCCAGGGTACCCAGGTTCCACAGTGCCAGAGTGCCAGGGTGACACGGTGACAGGGTGATGGGGTGGCACAGTGCCAGGGTGCCAGGGTCATTCCCACAGGGGGGTGACACGGTTCCAGGGTGTCAGGGTGACATGGTGATGGGGTGACCCAGTGCCAGGGTGCCAGGGTCATTCCCGCCGGGGGATGACAGGGTGCCAGGGTGACATGGTGCCACGGTGACATGGTGATGGGGTGACACGGTGCCAGGGTGACAGGATCATTTCCACAGGGGGGTGACACGGTGCCAGGGTGCCAGGGTGACATGGTGACATGGTGATGGGGTGACACAGTGCCAGGGTGTCCTGGTTCCAGGGTGACAGGATCATTCCCGCCAGGGGTTGACAGCGTGCCAGGGTGACACGGTGACAGGGTGATGGGGTGACATGGTGCCAGGGTGCCAGGGTGTCCCGGTTCCAGGGTGACAGGATCATTCCCGCAGGGGGATGACAGGGTGCCAGGGTGACACAGTGACAGGGTGATGGGGTGACAGGGTGACACGGTGACAGGGTAATGGGGTGACACAGTTACAGGGTGACACTGTGACAGGGTTACGGGGTCATTCCTGCAGGGGGAAAGACAGGGTGCCAGGGTGATGGGGTGACAGGGTGACACAGTGCCACGGTGCCAGGGTGCCCCGGTTCCCGGGTGACAGGATCATTCCCGCAGGGGGATGCCAGGGTGACATGGTGACTTGGTGATGGGGTGACACAGTGCCAGGGTGCCAGTGTACCCCGGTTCCAGTGTGACAGGCTCTCCCCGCAGGGCGAGTACTCGGGGTTCGTGTACAGCTACGCGGTGGAGGAGCCGCTGGCCGTGGTGCACAAGGTGGCCGGGTACCTGCCCAGCCTCTTCTGGGCCTTCATCACCCTGGGCAGGCTCATCTCCATCCCCGTGTCGCACCGCATGCAGCCGGCCACCATGGTCTTCATCAACGTGGTGAGGATGAGGATGCCCTTAACCCCTTCCCTGCTATTTTATTAAAAAATAAAACCAAAAAA
>NW_026625542.1:2431-5440 GCF_030028575.1 Malurus melanocephalus | reverse complement strand
AAAACCTACCAAATTATTTAAAGCCAAATGGATTTTCTTTGGCCATTTACTTCAACTTCTCAAAGASTGATTTTTCTTCCAGTATATTTTTTGTAGCATATTCCCTATCAAAAACAAACTTATTTTCCCTTCCAGACTATRCCCTATTAAAAATAAACCCATTTTTTCACCCAGACTATTCCTATTCAAAATAAACMTATTTTCTTTTCCAGMCTATCCCCCATTAAAAATAATCCTATTTTCTCTCCCATACTATTCACCATTAGAAATAAATTTATAGTCTCTTCTAGACTATTCCCCATTAAAAATAAATCTATTTTCTCTTGAGATTATTCCTATTAAAAATAAATCCATTTTCTCTTGAGATCATTCCTATTAAAAATAAACCCATTTCTTCTCCCTGACTATTCCCTATTAGAAATAAACTTATTTTCTTTTCCAGAATACTCCCTATTAAAAATAAATCTATTTTCTCTTGAGATTATTCCTATTAAAAATAAACCCATTTTCTCTCCCTGACTATTCCCTATTAGAAATAATCTTATTTTCTTTTCCAGAATATTCCCTATTAAAAATATTTTCCCTTCTAGAATATTCCCTCTTAAAAATAATCCTATATTCTCTCCCAGACTATTCCCTATTATAAATAAACTTATTTTCTTTTTCAGAATATTCCCTATTAAAAATAAATCAATTTTCTCTTGAGATTATTCCTATTAAAAATAAACCCATTTTCTTTCCCAGACTATTCCCTATTAGAAATAAACTTTTCCAGAATATTCCTTTTAAAAATATTTTCCCTTCCAGAATATATCCCATTAAAAATAATCTTATTTTCTCTCCCAGACTATTCCCTATTAGGAATAATCTTATTTTCTTTTCCAGAATATTCCCTATTAAAAATAAACCCATGTTATTTTTCCCCATTAAAAATAATCCTATTTTCTCTCCCAGACTATTCGCCATTAGAAATAAACTTATTTTCTAGACTATTCCCTATTAAAAAATAAATCTACTTTCTCTCCCAGACTATTTCCTATTAGGAATAATGTTATTTTCTTTTCCAGAATATTCCCTATTGAAAATATTTTCCCTTCCAGAATATTCCCTCTTAAAAATAATCCTATTTTCTCTCCCAGACTATTCCCTATTAGAAATAAACTTATTTTCTTTTCCAGAATATTCCCTATTAAAAATAAATCTATTTTCTCTCCCAGGCTATTCCCTATTAGGAATATTCTTATTTTCTTTTCCAGAATATTCCCTATTAAAAATACTTTCCCTTCCAGACTATCCCCCATTAAAAATAATCGTATTTTCTCTCCCAGACTATTCCCTATTAGAAATAAACTTAATATCTTTTCCAGAATATTCCCTATTAAAAATAAATCCATTTTCTCTTGAGATTATTCCTATTAAAAATAAACCCATTTTCTCTCCCAGACTATTCCCTATTAGAAATAAACTTATTTTCTTTTCCAGAATATTCCCTATTAAAAATATTTTCCCTTCCAGACTATCCCCCATTAAAAATAATCTTATTTTCTCTCCCAGACTATTCCCCATTAGAAATAAACTTTTCCAGAATATTCCCTATTAAAAATATTTCCCCTTCTAGAATATACCCTATTAAAACAATCCCATATTCTCTCCCAGACAATCCCCTATTAAAAATAACTGCTATAAAACCCACCAAAAATCACCTTTATAAAAACAAATCCCGTTTTTCCAGGTCGGGGTGCTCATCACATTCCTGCTGCTGCTGATTTTTTGGTCCAGCGTGGTTTTCCTGTTYGTGGGGACGGCGGCGCTGGGGCTGTTCCTGAGCAGCGCCTTCCCCAGCATGCTGGCCTACACCGAGGACATCCTGCAGTACCARGGTGGGTTTGGTTTGGGAATATTCCAAATTTTGGGGTGGATTTGGGTGTTTTGGGATCCCATTCCCATTTTTCAGCTCCGTCGTTCATCATTCAGGAAGACTGAAAGTCAAGGTTTTACTTTGGAAGATGAATTTATTCAAGTTCAGAGTGAGGAAAGTGGGAAATTCTCAATGAATGACAGCCCCAGGTCAACAGGTTTTGGGAATATTCCCAATTTTGGGGGTGGATTTGG
This sequence comes from Malurus melanocephalus, assembly GCF_030028575.1. NCBI lineage: Eukaryota > Metazoa > Chordata > Aves > Passeriformes > Maluridae > Malurus > Malurus melanocephalus. The sequence continues at coordinate 3,328 of NW_026625542.1, read as the reverse complement.
GTGTTTTGGGATCCAATTCCCATTTTTCAGCTTTGTTGTTCGTCGTTCAGGATGGCTGGAAGTCAAGGTTTGCTTTGGAAGATGAATTTATTCAAAATTATTGAAGCTCAGAGTCAGGAAAATGGGAATTTCTCGATGAGTGAGAGCTCAAATCAGCAGGTTTTGGAAATAATCAGGATTTTCCAGGGAAATTTGGAGGCTTTGGGATCCCATTCCCATTTTTCAGCTCCGTCACTCATCATTCAGGAGGACTGAAAGTCAAGGCTTGCTTTGGAAAATAAATTTATTCAAGTTCAGAGTGAGGAAAGTGTGAAATTCCAAATGAGTGACAGCCCCAGGTCAGCGGGTTTTGGGAATATTCCCAATTTTCGGGGGGATTTTGGGGATTTGGGATCCCATTCCCATTTTTCAGCTTTGTTGCTCGTCGTTCATTACGACTGGACGTCAAGGTTTGCTTTGGAAGATAAATTTATTCAAACTTATTGAAGCTCAGAGTCAGGAAAATGGGAATTTCTCGATGAGTGACAGCCCCAGGTCAGCGGGTTTTTGGAATATTCCTGATTTTTGGGCATTTTGGGATCCCATTCCCATTTTTCAGATCTGTCACTCATTGTTCAGGATGGCTCGAAGTCAAGGTTTGCTTTGGAAAATAAATTTATTCGAAATTATTCAAGTTCAGAGTGAGAAAAGTGGGAAATTCTCAATGAGTGAGAGCCCCAGGTCAGCGGGTTTTGGGAATATTCCCAATTTTCCRGGGCTTTTGGGTTTTTTGRGATCCCRTTCCCGTTTTTCAGCTCCGTCAGGAGGACTGGAAGTCAAGGTTTGCTTTGGAAGATAAATTTATTTGAAATTACTCAAGTTCAGAGTGAGAAAAGTGTGAAATTCTCGATGAGTGAC
>NW_026625542.1:0-1376 GCF_030028575.1 Malurus melanocephalus | reverse complement strand
TGGAAGATGAATTTATTCAAGTTCAGAGTGAGGAAAGTGTGAAATTCTCAATGAGTGACAGCCCCAGGTCAGCAGGTTTTGGGAATATTCCCAATTTTTGGGTGGATTTGGGCGTTTTGGGATCCCATTCCCGTTTTTCAGCTCTGTCACTCATTGCTCAGGAGGACTGGAAGTCAAGGTTTGCTTTAGAAGATGAATTTATTCAAAATTATTCAAGTTCAGAGTGAGAAAAGTGGGAAACTCTAAAATTCGGCCTTGATGGAGCTTTTGTGTTTAATTCTCGCCTTCCTGGACTCAGCAGAGGCATTTTCAGTATTAAATGGGAATATTTCAGTATTAAATAGCAATATTTTCAATGTCATATATGAATATTTTCAGTATCAAATGGGAATACTTTCAGTATTAAATGGGAATATTTTCAATATTAAGGGGGAATATTTTCAGTATTATGTAGGAATATTTTCAATATCAAATGGAAATATTTTCAGTATCATATAGGAATATTTACAATATCAAATGGGAATAGTTTCAATATTAAATGAGAATATTTTCAGTATTAAATGGGAATTGTTTCAATATCAAATGGAAATATTTTCAGTGTTAAATAGGAATATTTTCAGTATTAAATGGGAATATTTTCAATATTAAGTGGGAATATTTTCAGTATTATGTAGGAATATTTTCAATATAAAATAGAAATATTTTCAGTATCAAATAGGAATATTTTTAGTATTAAATGGGAATAGTTTCAATATCAAATGGGAGTATTTTCAGCATTAAATAGGAATAGTTTTAATATCAAATGGGAATATTTTTAGTATTAAATGGGAATATTCTCAATATCAAATGGGAATAGTTTCAATATCAAATGGGAATATTTTCAGTATTAAATAGGAATAGTTTTAATATCAAATGGGAATATTTTCAATATCATATTAGAATATTTTCAGTATCATATGGGAATATTTTCAGTATCTAATGGGAGCATACATTGAGAATTTGTGACTTTTCCGTGGTGACATCCATGGCAAAGCCCTGGAGGGTGGCCCTGGTGGCTCTGTCACTTTTCTGTCCRTTTTCCTCTCAGGTTGTGCCACAACCGTGCTGGTGACGGGGGCCGGCGTGGGGGAAATGGTGCTGCAGCTACTGGTGGGCTCGGTGAGTGACCAACAAACACCAAAACCCCAAAGAAATTCCCARTTTGGGAGCCAAAGCCTTAATTGTGCCCGGATTTATGGCCGGGATAGCTCTGTGAAGGATGTGGCGGTGTCTGATCCCGTTTTTTGTTCAGGTTATCCATGATCGCGGCAGTTACAGCTTCCTGGTGTGCGGGATGATCTTCGGCTGCTTGGCCTTCATCTTCTACGCCCTCCTGG
>NW_026625541.1:11811-12757 GCF_030028575.1 Malurus melanocephalus | reverse complement strand
TGGTTCCAGGATGGAAATGCAGGTGAACTGTGGGACTGGAGGTGCTGAGGAGCAGGGAAAGAGGGAAGGGRCAGGAGATTGTGGAATCACAGAATCACCAAGGTTGGACGAGACCCTCGGGATCAKCCTGTCCAACCCCACCCGAGAGCCRTGGGGAAGGCTGGAGCAGGGGTTGGGCTCAGGCTCCAGCCCCCTGCCCCTTCCCCAGCCCTGACATTCCAGGAAGGCTCCGATGTGCTGATGTGGGAGCTTTGCGCCGCCGAGATTTGCCTCCTGTGCAAAACCCAGGGCAAAAGCGGGCTGGAGCCRGAGCCGCGGCGTTCCCAGCCCAGGGCAGGGACGCGGGAGGATCAGAGGGATCCGGGCTCGGGAGGCTCCGGGGACGCGCCCACAGCGGCTCCCAAAGCTGCCCCGGGGCCGGGCGGAGCCTCCGAGCGCCTTTCCCAGCCAGCTGCAGCGGCAGGTGGGGAAAAACGAGGAAACTGGCTGAAAAAAAACAGGGGTGTGCTCCTGGATGTTCAGGGATGCTGAATACGGGTGGGATTCGGGGATTCTCCAACATGGATGGGATGCAGGGATTCTCCCACTCAGGTGGGATTCAGGGGTTCTTCCACCAGGTGGGATTCAGGGGTGCCCCAAGACGGGTGGGATTTGGGGATTCTCCCACTCAGGTGGGATTCAGGAATTCTCCCACTCAGGTGGGATTCAGGAATTCTCCCACTCAGGTGGGATTCAGGGGTGTTCCCACACAGATGGGATTCAGGAATGTTCCCACACAGAGGGGATTCAGGAATGTTCCCACACCGGTGGGATTCAGGAATTCTCCCACACAGGTGGGATTTGGGGATTCTGGGGATTCTCCCACTCAGGTGGGATTCAGGGATTCTCTAACACCAGTGGGATTCAGGAATTCTCTCACACGGGTGGGATTTGGGGATTCTCCCAC
>NW_026625541.1:7260-9238 GCF_030028575.1 Malurus melanocephalus | reverse complement strand
TCCCTGGTTTTGAGGGTTTTTCTGTTGTTGCTTTGAACCAGCTGGGATTGTGTGAGGTCCTGGCCTCAGGAACTGGGACTTAAAACCAGTTCCCACTGGGAATGGTGGGGGATAAACTGGGATTCCATGCTGTCCTGACAAACCAGTGTCCCACTGGGAATGGTGGGGGATAAACTGGGATTCTGTATTGTCCTGAAAAACCAGTTCCCACTGGGAATTCTGGAGAGATGAACTGGGATTCCATGCTGTCCTGACAAACCAGTGTCCCACTGGGAATTCTGGGGAGATGAACTGGGATTCCATGTTATCCTGACAAACCAGTTCCCACTGGGAATGCTGGGAACAAACTGGGATTCCATATTGTCCTGAAAAACCAGTTCCCACTGGGAATGCTGCGGGTTAAACTGGGATTCCGTATCATCCTGACAAACCAGTGTCCCACTGGGAATTCTGAGGACAAACTGGGATTCCATGCTGTCCTGGCAAACCAGTGTCCCACTGGGAATGCTGGGGGATGAACTGGGATTCCATATTGTCACGACAAACCAGTGTCCCACTGGGAATGCTGGGAACAAACTGGGATTCCATATTGTCCTGACAAACCAGTGTCCCCCTGGGAATGCTGCGGGTTAAACTGGGATTCCATATTGTCCTGACAAACCAGTGTCACCATTGGGAATGCTGGGGGATAAACTGGGATTCCATATCGTCCTGACAAACCAGTGTCCCACTGGGAATTCTGGGGAGAAGAACTGGGATTCCATGCTGTCCTGACAAACCAGTTCCCACTGGGAATGCTGGGGGATAAACTGGGATTCTATATTGTCCTGACAAACCAGTGTCCCACTGGGAATGCTGGGGGATAAACTGGTGCAGATCAGCGATTTTGGGGGATTACCCAGGGAATGCTGAGGTAATTCTGGATTTACCCCTTGTGGAGGGTGGGGGATGTAAATCTGGAGGGGATCCACAGCTGAGGCACTGAACTGGGGCTGTTTTACTGCTTTATTTGCAATTCCAACCCCCTAAAACCTCCTGGGGCGCTGAACTGGGGCTGTTTTACTGCTTTATTTCCAATTCCAACCCCCTAAAACCTCCTGAGGCACTGAACTGGGGCTGTTTTACTGCTTTACTTCCAATTCCAACCCCCTAAAACCTCCTGAGGCGCTGAACTGGGGCTGTTTTACTCCTTTCCTTGCAATTCCAACCCCTTAAAACCTCCCAAAATCTTATGTTGGTGAGCTCTTTCATCCCTGCTTCCCTTCTGCTCAGGGAAGGGACAGATCCTTTTGGCTCCATGCTGAGGCTCTGGGAGCGCTGGAAATGAATCTCCAGTGTTTTGTATCCCTTTTTTTCCAGGGTGAGCTGACTCTGTGAGCTGGAGGCAGCTCTTGGTGCTGCCATGAAGTTTCACCAACCTGAGAAACGCTGGGACAAAGGAGATTTTGGGTTCTGAGGCAGGTAAAGGTGAACATTGGGAAGTTCAGGAAGTGCTCGGGGCAGCTTTGCTGCTGCTTTGAACATTCCCTGAGCTCTGCTGACCCCAATGCCCCCGGGCATGAGGGGCAGAGGGGCTGCCTGGACCCCCAGACCCCTGGCCAGGGCTGCCCCAGCCTCTTCCCCCCATTGCCAGCCCTGTTTTTGCTTCCTGCGTCAGAGCCTGAGTCACCCCGGGATTCCTCAGCTCTGAAGTGGCTCCTGCCCGCCCTCCCCCTCCCCTGGCCAGGTGCTGAGGGTTTTTTTTCCGAAGCTCTGAATTTCTGGGTGTGCCCCGGTGCTCGCAAACACGGCAGGTCCCGGCAGGAGCGGCTGAGCCCCGTTCCCATTGTGAATTCCTGGCGCGGGTCCAGGGGCTGTGCCGGGAGCTGCCCTGGGAGCTGCGGTCCCTGCTGAGCTGGGGCTTTTCTGCTCATGCTGGCTCCGTGCAGGGGCACCGGGTATTGTCCCAGATCCCCCAAACCCCTCCATGGACACAGCC
>NW_026625541.1:4496-6095 GCF_030028575.1 Malurus melanocephalus | reverse complement strand
AGGGGGAATTTGTGTCCTGTCCCGTGCTCCTTCCACCTCCTCCAGCCCCAGGAGCTCGGGGTGTTCCTGGAGGGGAAATTTGGGGTGTTCAGTGCCTGCAGGGAGTGGGGAAGACGAGCTGAGCTCAGCCCCAACCCCCAGGAGCCACCTCTGGTCACTGCTGTCCACAAACCACGGCATGGTTCAGCTGGGGAAGCTCTCAGAGAGCGTCAGCTCCACCATGAACCCACCCTGGTCACCCCGACAGTGTCCCCAGGGGCCACACAGCTCTGGGCACTGCCAGGGTTGGGGACTGGGCACCCCTGGAAAAGTGGAAATGTGTCCTGGAAGGTTCCAGGCCCACCCTCGGGCTCTGTGCAGGTGTAAATTCGGGCAAACCCCAAATTCCCTCTTTGTCTCAGGTAGGGCTGGCGCTTCCCCGGCTGGAATTGGGGCAGGAATTGGGGCAGGGCGGGGCCGGGGCAGCAGCAGCTGCCGCGTGTGCCGGTCCCCAGTCCCGGAGGTGGCACCGGGGACACTCCCAGCCCCGGGGCCGGGCTGGCACCGCTCCCGCGGGGCTGCGGGCGGGGCTGGCTCTGGCAGCGCAGCGAGGGACAGGATCCCTCCGTGTCCCCCCGGCCCTCCTGGTGGCACCTCGAGATTCCTCCGTGTTCCACCCTGGTGGCACCTCCGGGTCCCTCTGTGTCCCCCCGGTGGCACCTCGGGGTCCCGCCGTGTCCCCCCAGCTTGGTGGTACCTTGGGGTCCCTCCGTGTTCCCCCATGGTGGCACCTCTGGGTCCCTGCGTGTCCCCCCAGCCTGGTGGCACCTCTGGGTCCCTGTTGTCCCCCCGGTGGCACCTCGGGGTCCCTCCGTGTCCTCCCCATGCCTAGTGGCACCTTGGGGTCCCTCCTGTGTTTCTTTGACTTGTGACACCTCTGGGTCCCTCCGTGTCCCTCTGCCCCGCCTGGTGGCACCTCGGGGTCCCTCCGTGTCCCTCTGCCCCGCCTGGTGGCACCTCGGTGTCTCTCCGTTTACCCCACATGCCTGGTGGCACCTCGGGGTTCCTCCGTGTTCCCCGAACCTGGTGGCACCTCGGGGTCCCTCTCGTATTTCCCTGCCTCGGTGGCACCTCTGGGTCCCTGTGTCCCCTCAGCCTGGTGGCCACCTCATTGGTCCAGAGGCACCGAGGGGTGGCCAAACCTTGGGGTTGGGACTAGACGAGGTCCCGCCATCCCAAACACCTGGGGTCGGAAGGGATCTCTGGAGATCGCCCCGTACCCGGGCGGGGTCACAGATCCCAGTGCCGGGACTGGGCACCCCCTGGCACTGCCGGGATTGCCGGGCCGGGACCCGGAGCGCCCCGTATCCTGCGGGGATCCCACAGAGCGGGGCTGGGGTGGGCGATCCCGATCCCACAGAGTGGGGCTGGGACAGCGGGGAGAGCGATCCCGATCCCGATCCCACAGAGCGGGGCTGGGACAGCGGGGAGGGCGATCCCGATCCCATCCAGGCACATGGGAGTGAATCCCGATCCCATCCGGGCTCAGAGGGATCAGTTCCGATCCCATCCGGGCTCAGAGGGATCAGTTCCGATCCCATCCGGGCTCAGGGGGATCAA
>NW_026625541.1:0-876 GCF_030028575.1 Malurus melanocephalus | reverse complement strand
ATGAGCTCCGAGAGCCGCGTCCCGGGATGAGCTCCGAGAGCCGCGTCCCGGGATGAGCTCCGAGAGCCGCGTCCCGGGATGAGCTCCGAGAGCCGGGAATGTTTCCCTGCTGCTCTTCCCGAACCCCCTCAGCCCCCCTTCCCGCTCTGGGCTGTCTCACATCCGAGATCTCGGGACAATCTCACGTATGCGGTCCGGAGAGGCTCCGGGCAGGGATGGGGTCAGTCTTGGGAGCGGCTCTGCTCTGCATTCCAGAGTGGCCTGGCAGATAAAGGGGATAAACATTCCGTGATCCCACAGAGCCCCTCGGCAGCTCCCAAATCCCCGTGGGGAATGTGCCCCGGGACCCCAGGGGGGACCGATTGAAGGGGATCCCCGGAATTGGCCCTGAAACGCGGTTATCGAGCCATAAATGGGGGAATGCTGTTAATTATCCGTTTATTAGTTAATTACCTACCCTAACTCTTCCCCCCTGGTTTTTCCCAGTGATCCATTTTCCCCTGAACCATTTTTCACGTGGATCTGAGAAGGTGGGTGACACCTCAGGCCCCCCAAACCCCGTCCACAAGCATCCCTTTTCCCATAAAACCCACATTTTTCCATCAATTCCCTCCTATTTAGGACCCTTTGAGTCAGTGGGAAGCACCCAGTGGGATTTTGAGGCATTTTGAGCCAAAAACAAGTGACAATCTTGGCACTTGCTGGGGCTACCCCTCACTACTTCATCCTTCCCTGTTTCCTCTTTTTTTCCATTCTGTCCCAAAAAAAAGGCAAATCCAGTGTATTTTATTCTGATTGGAAGTGTTGATCTGGCCAGCACAGGGGGTGCAGCCAGGACCTTTTTTGAAGGGTTGGAATAGGGATTTTTTGGGGATG
>NW_026625540.1:9465-11755 GCF_030028575.1 Malurus melanocephalus | reverse complement strand
TAAACCCGCCTTTAACCTGGGACAAAACCCACACCATTAACCTGCCCTAAACCCGGGACTAAACCCGCCCTAAACCCGCCCTAAACCTGCTCTAAACCCAGGACTAAACTCAAGACTAAACTTGAACTAAACCCGCCCTAAATCCGAGACAAAATCTCCCTAAACCTGATCTAAACCTGGGACCAAACCTGCCCTAAACCCGCCCTAAACCCAGGACTAAACCCGCCCTAAACCCGGGATTAAACCCGGGACTAAACCCGCCCTAAACTCGGGACTAAACCCGGGACTAAACCTGCCCCAAACCCGCCCTAAACCCACCCTAAACCTAGAATTAAATTCACCCTAAACCCGGGACTAAACCCGCCCTAAACTCAGGACTAAACCTGCCCTAAACCTGCACTAAACCCGGGACTAAACCCACTCTAAACCTGGGACCAAAACCATCCTAATCCCAGGACTAAACGCGCCCTAAACCCGGGACAAAACCCAGCTTAAACCCGGGACTATGCCTGCCCTAAACCCGGGATTAAACCCGGGACTAAACCCACCCTAAACTCTGCACTAAACCCGGGGCTAAACCTGGGACTAAACCTGCCCTAAACCCGGGACTAAACCCGGGACTAAACCAGGGACTAAACCCGGGGTTAAACCTGGGACTAAACCCGAGACTAAACTTACCCTAAACCCACGACTAAACCCGCCCTAAACTCAGGACTAAACTCGGAACTAAACCCGCCCTAAACCCGGGACTAAACCTGCCCTAAACCTGGGACTAAACCTGCCCTAAAACCGAGAATAAACCCACCCTAAACTCTCTCTAAACCCGGGACTAAACCCGGGCCTAAACCCGCCCTAAACCCACCCTAAACCCTACCTAAACTCGCCCTAAACACTCCCTAAACCCGCTCTAAACCCGGGACTAAACTCGAGACTAAACTTGCATTAAACCCTCCCTAAACCCTCCCTAAACCAGAGACTAAACCCGCGCTAAACCCGGGGTTAAATCCAGGACTAAACCCGGGACTAAACCTGCCCTAAACCCGCAATAACCCGGGATTAAACCCGACCTAAATCCGCCCTTAACCGACCCTAAACCCAGGACTAAACCCACCCTAAGCCTGCCCAAAACACGGGACTAAACCCGTGACCTAAACCTGCCCTAAATCCGGGGTTAAACCTGGGACTGAACCCGCCCTAAACCCGGGGTTAAACCTGGGACTAAACGCGCCCTAATCCTGGGACTAAACCAAAGACTAAACCCGGGGCTCAATCCTTCCTAAACCCGGGATTGACCCACCCTAAACCCAACCTAAACCGGGGACTAAACCCGCCCTAAACCTGGGACTGAACCCGCCCTAAATCCGCCCTAAACCCGGGACTAAACCTGCCCTAAACCCGAGAATAAACCCACCCTAAACTCTCCCTAAACTCGGGACTAAACCTGAGAGTAAACCCGCCCTAAACCCGGGACTAAACCCGGGACTAAATCCACCCTATACCAGGGACTAAACCCACCCTAAACCCAGGACTAATCCCGCCCTAAACTCGGGACTAATCCCACTGTAAACCCACCCTAAACCCACCCAAATCTCGGGACTAAACCCGCCCTTAACCCGGAACTAAATTCACCCTAAACGCGGGAAAAAACCCGCCCTGAACTCAGGACTAAACCCGGGACGGAACCGGCCCTAAACTCGGGACTAAACCCGGGACTAAACATTCCCAAAATGCGCCCTAAACCCGGGACAAAACCCACCATAAACCCCTTGTAAACCTGGGATTAACTTGCCCTAAACCCGGAACTAAACCCGCCCTAAACCCGCCCTAAACCCGTGGCTAAACCCGGGACTAAACCTGCCCTAAACCCAGGACTAAACCCACCCTAAACCATCCCCAAAACCCTCCCTAAACCCGGGACTAAACCCGCCTTAATCCCGGGACTAAACCCGCCTTAATCCCGGGACTAAACCCGCCTTAATCCCGGGACTAAACCCGCCTTAAACCTGCCCTAAACCCGCACTAAACCCAGGACTAAACCTGCCCTAAACTCGGAACGAAACCTGGGACTAAACCCGCCCATAACCCAGGACTAAACCTGGGATTAAACCCGCCTTAAAGCCGGCCTAAACCCGCCCTAAACCCGGGACTAAACCCAGTACTAAACCCGGGACTAAACTTTCCCAAAACGCGCCCTAAACCTGTGACTAAACTCGCCCTAAAGCCGGTATTAAACCCACCCTAAACTCGGGACTAAACTCGGAACTAAACCCGCCCTAAACTCGGGACTTAA
>NW_026625540.1:6800-8751 GCF_030028575.1 Malurus melanocephalus | reverse complement strand
CCCTAAACCCAAAACTAAATTCACCCTAAACGCGGGAAAAAACCCGCCCTGAACTCAGGACTAAACCCGGGACTGAACCGGCCCTAAACTCGGGACTAAACCCGGGACTAAACTTTCCCAAAACGCGCCCTAAACCCGGGACAAAACCCAGCTTAAACCCCCTGTAAACCTGGGATTAACTTGCCCTAAACCCGGGGCTAAACCCGCCCTAAACCTGGGACTAAACCCGCTCCAAACCCAGGACTAAACTCGGGATTTAACCCACCCTAAACCCACCCTAAACCAGAGACTAAACCCGCCAAAAACCTGCCTAAACCCGCTTTTAAACCAGGACTAAACCCGGGACTAAACCCGCCCTAAACCCAGGACTAAACCCACCCTAAACCGGCCCTAAACTCAGGACTAAACCCGCTTTAAACCAAAGACTAAACCCACCCTAAACTCGGGACTAAACCCGCCCTAAACCCGCCCTAAACGCGCCCAAAAACCAGGACTAAACCTGCCCTAAAACCGCCCTAAACCCAGGAATTAACCCACCCTAAACGTGCAACTAAACCCGCCCAAAACCCGGGACTAAACCCAGGACTAAACCCGCCCTTAACCCGGGACTAAACCCTCCCTAAACCCGCTCTAAACCTGCTCTGGACCCGGGCCTAAACCCGCCCTAAACCAGCCCTAAAGCTGGCATTAATCCACCGTAAACCAAGGACTAAACTCGGGATGAAACCCACCTTAAACCCGCCCTAAACCCAGCCTTAAATGCTCCCTAAAGCTGCGACTAAACCCACCATAAACCCAGGACTAAACCTGCCCTAAAACTGCCCTAAACTCTGGACTAAACTCAGGACTAAACCCGCCCTAAACCCAGGACTAAACCCGGGACTAAACCTGACCTAAACCCGCCCTAAACTCGGGACTAAACCTGGGACTAAACCCACCCTAAATGCATCCTAAACCCTCCCTAAACCTGGGACTAAACCCGCCCATAACCCAGGACTAAACCTGGGATTAAACCCGCCTTAAAGCCGGCCTAAACCCACCCTAAACTCGGAACTAAACCCGCCCTAAATCTGGGACTAAACCTGCCCTAAACCTGGGACTAAACAAGCCCTAAACCCAGGATTAATCCCGCCTTTAACCCGCCCTAATCCAGCCCTAAACCCGGGCTTAACCCGGGACTAAACCTGTCCTTAACGCACCCTTGACCCGGGACTAAACCGGGGACTAATTCCGGGACTAAACCCACCTTAAACCCGCCGTAAAAACTGGAGTAAACCCGCCCTAAACCTGCCCTTAACCTGGGATTAACCTGCCCAAAACCCTCCCTAAACCCGGGACTAAAACCGGGACTAAACCCGCCCTAAACCCGGGACTAAAACAGAGACAAAACCCGGGGTTAAACCTGGGACTAAACCCGCCCTAAACTCGGGACTAAACCTGCCCTAAACCTGCACTAAACCCGGGACTAAACCCGCCATAAACCCGGGACTAAACCTGCCCTAAACCCGCAATAACCCGGGATTAAACCCGACCTAAATCCGCCTTAAACCCACCCTAAACCCGGGACTAAACCCGCCCTAAAGCCGCTCTAAACCCGGGACTAAACCCTCCCTAAACCCGCCCTAAACGGAGGACTAAACTCAAGACTAAAATTGAACTAAACCCACCCTAAACGCAGCCTAAACCCACCCTAAGTCCGAGACAAAATCTCCCTAAACCTGATCTAAACCTGGGACCAAACCCGCCCTAAACCCGCCCTAAACCCAGGACTAAACCCGGGACAAAACTCGAGACTAAACTTGCCATAAACCCGCCCAAAACCCGCCCTAAACCCGGGACTAAACCCGCCAAAACCCGCCCAAACCCGCCCTAAACGTGGGACCAAACCCGGGACTAAACTTTCCAAAAACCCGCCCTAAACCCGGGACTAAACCCGCCCTAAACCCGAGAA
>NW_026625540.1:3848-5215 GCF_030028575.1 Malurus melanocephalus | reverse complement strand
ATTTTGGGGATTTTGGGGATTTTAGGGATTTTGGGGGAATTTTGGGACTAAACCGGGGACTAAACCCGGGACTAAACCTGCCCTAAACCCGGGACTAAACCCGCTTTAGACCCGGAAAAAACCCCAGATTAAAACCCGCCCTAAACCAGGGACTAAAACCAAGACTAAACCAGGCCGAAACCCATCCTAAACCCACCCTAACCCTGGCCAAAACTCGGGACAAAACCAGACCTAAACCCGCTCTAAACCTGGGACTAAACTCGGGACTAAACCAAGACTAAACCTGCCCTAAACCCGGGAATAACCTACCCTAAACCCGGGATTAACCTGGGACTAAACTGAGGACAAAACCCACCCTAAACCCGAAACTAAACCCGGGATTAAAACCCACCCTAAACCCGAAACTAAACCCGGGATTAAAACCCACCCTAAACCTGGGACTAAACCCGGACTAAACCTGGGAGTAAACCCGGGACTAAACCCGCCCTAAACCCGAGACTAAACCCGGGACTAAATGCGCCCTAAACCCTGCCTAAACCTGCCCAAAACCCTCCCTAAACCCGGGGCTAAACCTGCATAAACCTGCCCTGAAGCCGCCCTAAACCCACCCTAAACCCGGGCCTAAATCTGCCAAAACCCTCCCTAAACCCTCCCTAAACCCGCCCTAAACCTGGGACTAAACTCGGGAATAAACCCGCCCTGAACCCGACCTAAACCCGGGACTAAAGTCGAGACTAAACTTGCACTAAACCCGCCCTAAATTCGGGAATAAACCCGCCTTTAACCTGGGACAAAACGCGCCCTTAACCTGCCCTAAACCCGGGAGTAAACCCGCCCTAAACAAGGGAAAAAACCCAGGACTAAACCCGCCCTAAACCTGCTCTAAACCCGCCCTAAACCCACCCTAAACACTCCCTAAACCCGGGACCAAACCCGGGACTAAACCCAGGACTAAACCCAGGACTAAACCCGGGACTAAACCCGGGACTAAACCCAGGACTAAACCCGGCACTAAACCCGCCCTAAACCCGCCCTAAACCCGGGACTAAACCCGGGACTAAACCCGGTTTAACAAGCGCCAGAATTGTGCCCAAAATTCCCAATTGTGCCAAATTGGGTCCGAATTGGCCAAATTTCCCCAAATCCCCCAGTTTGGGCTCAGATTGCGCTCAATTCTGGCAAATTGGGCCCAAAAGTGCCAAATTCGGCCAAATTGGSKCCGATTGTGCAGAATTGYGCTCAACGACACCAAATTGGGGGAAATTTCACCAAATTTGGCAAACTGGGAAAAGCGGAGGGAAATTGTCCAGAATTTTCCCAAAAACGGAAAAATTCGGGAAAATGGAGCCAAATTGGAGAAAATTTTC
>NW_026625540.1:0-1320 GCF_030028575.1 Malurus melanocephalus | reverse complement strand
CCCGCCCTAAACCATGGACTAAGGCCACCCTAAACCCGGGACTAAACCTGCCCTAAACTTGGGACTAAACCTGGGACTAAACCCGCCCTAAACCCGCCCTAAACCGGGGACTAAACCCGCCCTAAACCCGGGTCTAAACCCACCCTATACCAGGGACTAAACCCGCCCTAAACCCAGGACTAAACCCGCCCTAAACTCGGGACTAAATTCACCCTAAACCCGGGAAAAAACCCACCCTGAACTCAGGACTAAACCCGCCCTAAGCCCGCCCTAAACTGGGGACTAAACCCGACCTAAACCCGGGACTGAACCCGGGACTAAACCCTTCTTTAACCCGGGATTGACCCGCCCTAAGCCCGCCCTAAACTGGGGACTAAACCCGCCCAAAACTCGCTCTAAACCCGGGACTAAACCCACCCTAAACCCGGGACTAAACCCAGCCTAAACCCAGGACTAAACCCAGCCTAAACCCGGGACTAAACCGGGGACTAAACTTACCCTAAACCCGGGATTGAACCCGCCCTTAACTCGGGACAAAACCCGGGACTAATCCAGCCCTAAAACTGGGACTAAACCCACCCTAAATCCGAGACTAAACTTACCCTAAACCCAGGACTAAACCCGGGACTTAACCCACCCTAAACCCGAGACTAAACTTGCCCAAAACCCGCCCTAAACCTGGGACTAAACCCGCCCTAAACCCAGGATTAACCCGCCCTAAACCCGCCCTAAACCCGGGACTAAATGCATCCTAAACTCGGAACTAAACCCGCCCTAAACCCAGGACTAAACCCGGGACTAAACCCCCCCTAAACCTGGCACTAAACCCGCCCTAAACCTGGGACTAAACCCAAGACTAAACCTGGGACTAAACCCGCACTAAATCGGGGAATAAACCCGCCCTAAACCCACCCTAAAACTGCCCTAAACCTGCCCTAAACCCGCCCTAAACCCAGGACAAAACCCGGGACTAAACCTGCCCTAAACCCGCTGTAAACCTGGGACTAAACCACGGGCTGAGCACTGCTTTGGTGGGTGCAGGAAGGCATTTGGCATCGCTGACAGGGTGCCCAAACTGCACCACGGACCCTGCAGACCGTGAGATCCCCTGCAACTTCCCCACCTCTGAGCACATATGGAGGGGATGCGATTTGGAGAAGAGAGGGCCCTGGCCCAGCCCCAAGAGCCTGGATGTTCTCCTGATCCTTATCCATGTCTTTGACAAATATTGCCTCCCAAAGAGGCCACCTCCCTGAATGGGTAACAGTTTCAGCTGATCCAGCTGTGCCCCTTCCTTTCCCAAGGGATGGACAGAGACGC
>NW_026625539.1:2657-10908 GCF_030028575.1 Malurus melanocephalus | reverse complement strand
TGAAGACAGGCAGCTTGTGAACTCTAAGGAGATGTTTAGACTGTTAGAGACTTGCTCGACAAATTGTTACCCAGCCACCTCCCTTTGTTCTAAATGGTCTTACAGCCAAACTATAAACATGAACTGTAGTCTCAATTTGATTCATTTTTGCTACAGTTTACACAAGGGGAGAACACCAGAGTAAGACATAACAGCCACAGAGCAATGGTATCTGCACACAAACTCATACACAACAAAAACTGAAACACTGGCAACAAGAGCTAAAATCAGCTTGTGCTATAAAACAGAAATCATGTTTATACCTGAGCACCAACAATTCCATTGCCACCATAGAAGTTTTTGGTATACATATGCATTGATCCTCCTTTTCCCTTTGCACATCCTCCTTTTCGACCTGAAACATGAATAAGAAGCAAGTTATATTTTGGAAGAAAAATACTATACAAATGAGAACATCCAATTCAGTTCCTAAAGGTAGCAACAGTAAGACCATGTCTTTGCCATTAGATCTGTGTGGAGTGATGACCTGTCTCATACAATTTCACAAATATCTCAAAAAAACATGTAAGAGAAGACAGGAGGGGGGGGAAGGGAACAATAATGAAAAAATAATTCTGGAAATACAGGTAAGATTAAGAAGAACTTTTAAAACCAACCAAAAGTTTCAGTGTCCTACTATAGAAAAGCACTTTCAGATAAATATGGGGTGTTTTTCTCATAGACAAGAAGGTCTCATATACATAATCTGCAAAAAGTACATTCTTACTTTAGGCTTCTGCAAGAAAGGTAAGAATACTGTTACAAATTAGTTGCCGTAATTTAGATTTGGCTTCCCTTTGACAATAACCACAAGCAAAAATTACAAATAAGACACTGAAAAGAACTGAACAACTACCAGCTCCCCATTCCACCCCAGTGTAAACCTAAGTCACGCAGCCCAGCTTTTGAAGCTGCAGTTTGAAGATAACCAGTGATTCATGAAGCATTACAATAAACCCTATTTAAAAGAGCTCATCTAAGAACACAGAATTTCTCATCAGCACATTCCAATTCCTATTCTCATCTGTCTTGTTACTATCCACAGGAGAATGTATTTTTATTTCTAATAAGCACAGCTTGTCAGGTTGAGTTTTTAGCATTTGCCTTTGTTTTATTTTTAGAAGTGGGTCCCTTTCTGAAATTTGTACTCCTCTTTCTTACTTAAGAGTGGATCATTTCTATTACTGGTCTTTCTCCTGCCTTTCATATATTTATGAATTCCTTTCATGAGAGCTGTTACAGATTCTGCCAGCTAGGGCCAAAGAAAAAAAAAAGTGTAATTTTAAGATAAGTGGTTTCATGATTAAGTGAATATACCTTTAGTAAGCTCCCTGCACTTTTGTACAATCCTTTCTTGTATTTTAGAATGTATTTAAGAACTCCTGATTAACCAATGTCACCTTTTGTTA
Source organism: Malurus melanocephalus (assembly GCF_030028575.1). Lineage (NCBI taxonomy): Eukaryota > Metazoa > Chordata > Aves > Passeriformes > Maluridae > Malurus > Malurus melanocephalus. Next base: position 9,460 of record NW_026625539.1, on the reverse strand, counting down.
CGTTTCCTACTTAGTACAAAAACCTGTTTCTGAAGCAACTGTCAATTCTCCTGAGAAGCCCTTTTCTATGGATTGTTTCCTGTAGGATCTTATCTACTGGTCTTATTTTGGGTGACTCTGCTTCCCTCTCCTTCMAAGATTTTTTAAAATTTTGWMATTTCCTGGTCATTGTAACCCAAGCTGACTTTCAGTTTGTCATTTTTACTCCAGATCTTTCTTCACAATAATAGGCTCTAGCAGCACTTCTAAGAATATTCCCCAAGTGTCATTTCCTGGAACAGTCTCTGTACTGCAGCCACTCCTTTCCAATTAAACGAGCCCCAATAAAGTCAAGCCTAATATTACAGAAGATTATATGTGTCATTTTATGACATACAGAAAAAAACCCCACCACATTATCACTCATATTTGTAGTTTCAGGGCCAATTGTTGACTCAGTCATGACAATCTTCTCATTTACCTTCTGTCTTACCAGTACCCAAAGATACTTGGCAAGCTGTGCACATCACTGTTATGAATTCTTAGCACACACAATTCTTAGTTCTCTCTTCTCTGACCCCAAACATGCTTTCCTATATTAACATTTCAAGCATGCAGATTCTCAGATCGAGTCTTTATTATAATAATGATCAATAAAGGCCTTCAAGCTCCTTGCTCATTTTTCACTTCTGGCACATGCTCACAGATCTCATAAGAGTTCATCAGACTGATCCTTTTTTCTCTTTTCTGCTCCATCCTCAACCCTATTGTGGACAGCCATCTCTCCTTTCTGCAAGATCTCTGTCTAAATTATCATTTAATATTCTTGTTACAGTCAAATTGTCCCAAACCATTCGGTTTATCATTATAGACAATTTTAACCAGTCTTCCTAAGACTTCAGCATAATTCTGAAAATCCAGGTCTATCTCCTGTGGAGGGTAATGCCCTGTCCCACTAGAACAAATGCCAACCATCAGCAAGTTCAAAACTGCTGCAGCACAATGAATATGGTAACAATATGGTAACAAGAAAAAAAATCATTAATTTGTGCTTTAGAAGTATTAGCACTTAAATATTCCCTATTTGTTACTTTTCACAGTAAAAAAGTGGCTGCATCATAAAATGAAAACACTGATTTATTCTATGTCACTATACTGCTTCTGAAGGCCCAGCAGACTTTGTGCATCACATCACTGTGAATCTGAGCACAGAATTCTGACACTTTCACAGCAGCAAGTGAATCCTCAGTTCAGTGAGCACAAACCTGTAAGTTCTGCCAGAATCTCCCGGACAGGCACTCCTCGGGTGTAGGTAAAGCCGTGGGCTCTGTATGCTGTTATCACATGGTCTGTAGGCTTTATGGCAGCCTCCAGCCCCACACAGCAAGCCTCCTGGAACAAAGGACAAGGACAGAGATTAGCAATGGAGAGAAACACACAGCTCCCACTGTCCCACACACATCAAATACCAGCAGGTCACAGGAAGGGCACACATACATGAGACTGACTCAAACCCCAAGGGTTGATGGCAGGCCCAGAGCTACAACAGCCTTGGGCTCTAAATTCCAACCTGATTAACTAGCAAAGGCACATGGGAAGGGAACTGGAATCTGCAAAAATCTGGAGAATTTTCCCTCTAAATGAAGTATCTCAACAACCACAATTCAAAAACATCAGGGGATAATGGACAGACAGCAAAGTTTCAAAAACTTAATGAAGTTTCTTCTGACTGTTGCTTTTTAGTGGGCACGTGATCCACAAGATACAGAAACAAAAAGCATCAATGAAACCTGCTCAAACTGCTCATTCTCCACATTCAGCTGGTCTTCATTTGCACTGTGCCTTTCCCTGTCTGTGTCTCTCCTCCCCCTCCTCTCATGATATACACAGATACTCAGGTCTACATTCCCCACTCTATTAAAATCCCTCCCTTAAGGGACAATGTAATACCTCCTGGAGAAATGTTTTTACCTGCCCATCATACAAGTGGCAGAAGCCACGAATGATTTTCTGCTTGTAGAGCTGGTCAGACTTGAGCTCCATGCGCCGAATGGTCTGCATGGTCTTGTAGTAATGGAGCCCCTCCTCTCGAGTCATCACTGCCGTGGTGCCTGGCCCCTCTTCCAGGCGATGCAGGTCACATTTCTGCAAAGTCCAACAAGACATTTCCTGAAAATCATTCATCCTAGTTATGAATAATACTTGATTTTTTTATTATCTGCCATTTTCAAACTCAGAGTCTAATTCTTTTTAAAAAGACAGCCAGCAAAATCTAAATTCATAGGTCAGAACTGTAAAGTTTGTGCAATTTCAAAATTCCAGGGAATAAACCCCTTACTTTTAATGAAGACAGATTTCCAACTGCAAAATGAAACCTTGTTGTTCCTACAAGCAGAAGATGAGCTAAAGTCCTCAGAAAATATGGAAAAAAAGAACACTTCCATAGCTGTTGCAGTCCAAATACTTGGTAGGAGCTACAGAGGCTTAGTGAAGAGATAAGAAAGATTGAGTCTCCACTGTAAAATGGTTTGTACCATGTGGCCCTCTGCTATAAATAAACAAACAGTTTAGAAGAAACCAAACAAATTGCTCTGTTAGTGCAGATTAAATGGTCAAAATACTTCTATATAGGTTAAAGACAGTTTATATCAAAGCAAAAGTCTCTCCAGAGCAAATCCACTGACACTTACATGAACTGGATATAACATCTGGGCACGCTACTCAAGACAACTCTGCTTCCAAGTTCACACAACAACAGAAACTCTGGAGTTTTGTCATCAACACAGGACCAAACATTAAACCTTATATTTAGTCAAAAAAGAGTTTTTTCATAGAACATATATTCCTTCCCTTCCACTTGTGAAGCAATTGTCATACTTCACAGACAAACAGGGTGAGGGTGGAAAATAACCAAAATTATTTCTTTCAGATTTTCTTTCATCAGACCCTAAATGAAACACCAACACAAAAGCAAATGCCAATAGAAACATAATTTTTTTCCTAAAACCCAGCCACACTGGAAAGCTGGCAGAATATAAAACAGATTTTTCAAGCAGCACCAAATCAAGCATTGAAAGGATGCCACATATTTTCCTCAAAAACCCATACAGACCTCAATCAGCTGCATTTTTGGGATAGGCTGCAAACTCCTGGTTGTTTTTAAAGCATTAAGGAAACATTGGAACAGAACAGAAAAGGTTCTTTAGCTTCTTTCTGACTCTGTTCTCACAGCTGCATTGCAATATCACAGCTGCAAAAAATCACAACTTCACATTCTTAAGAAGCAAGTAACGTTACTACACACTGCCAAACAGTACTTCCAGCTGCACTTAGTAATCAGGTCAGATAGTGAGAGATTTGGTGCTGGAAATTCAAACCTGATTTTTCTAACTGAAAGAGATATGGGGACAGCTCCATCAGGTTAAGATCTGCAACAAATGCTTASACAGAATGCCAGTATTAAATGTTCTTCTTTACCTTGATCTCAAACGTAGCTTCACTTGCAAAGTCTCCATAATTACGTGATGCTACCATCACTCGGAAGGCCTTAAAAAAAAAGACAAAACCAAAACATGAGCAAAACTTATATGTAATTATCAAGTAAAAGTTTGTGAACTTTCAAATAATTTCTTAGAGTACCCCAAACTGAAATAACTTATGAATCAGACTCACCAGTGGCACATCCCGCAAGACTAGGGAACTTTCATTCTGTATGCATATATTAAAGTCCTTTAAAACCCAGTATTTAAAACTAAGATTAGAAAAAGAGTGAAGAAATTCAATTTGTAATACCCTTTATTATCTAAAATAAACTAAATAAGTTTCAAAACTTTGACACTGAAAAGTGTCAAAATAATTGTTTCTCCCTTCACATGCCAGGCTGACAATGTGAGGAGAGGCAGCCAACAAAAAACCTGATTGCTGTCTGTGCTGACTGGAATTCTGCCTTGATAGAACAAGACAGAATCCTAAAACCAATCAAAGAGAAAACCCAGCAGCTATCTGAAATATGAATACTCTCACTCTTTCTTTTTGATAGGAAGAGAAATTAGGAGGATTCAAAGCTGTATCAATGAAGAGTGCATCATTTCAATAACAGCACGGCCACTACTTAAAAATGATGTGGAAACACAGAAAGTACCTGAGGATACATGAAACACGGAACAGAAAGAGTGGCATGGTGGGGGGAGACAAGAAAAATATTTAAAAATACATTAGTGATCCCGCTTAAAGAATGAACACAGTCTATTGACCAATGAATGGGGGTGATTTTCAATGACTTCAGCAAATTTCACTGCAGCATCAGACAGGATGGGCCTTGTCCATGTGCTGTGGCCACAGCGTAAGGAACACACGACATCTTTAGTGGCAAGACTGTACTGCTGATTAAGTTACACAAAAATGTCAGCAGCTCCTTCAGCTAGGGAATTCACATACATTTAGCTGAAGGCACATTCCATCAAAATTTTCAGAATGTCCAGGTCACCATCTCAAAGAAAGGTCTCACAGACAAGCGTGAAGCTTGGGAGAAAATTCTCAACCCATCCTGGTAACCTACTCTGTTGTGTACCTGATTTACAGTAACTGTGTCCCCACTCACCCTGGCCCTTATCAGATTAAGTATTTAGAGGTTTTAATTTAAACCAAGTTTCTACACTATTTACAACGCATCAGTATTATCAGTGAAGAAAATATTTTACTTCTAAAGTTGGAAGTTTATCTGCTTCCAGTTTGGGATCTGCACTGTCACTGAATGGCTGGGATGTCTTGAGGGTTGGGAGGGATCTCTTGAGGCTCTCTGGTTAAACCCCTGCCCTGAGAGGAGTCTGAACAAAAGTTCTGATATGTGGCCAGTACACCTACCAAAAGTGAACCTTGACAAGACTGACTGAGGCCTTACCTCACTAATGGCTCCCTAGGTTAGCAGCATTTGGAAGGAAGACAAAAAAGAAAAAAAACAGTAAGTAGCTGTAGCAAACAATCAGGGGAGCAGAAGTCAGCAAACTGTTATCCAACTAGAACAGAACACTGCAGGTGACAGTTTCCATACATGGAAATCCATCTGGATACTCTGGAAAATGCTCAAAGCATATATGAGACACTGCTTTATGGATTAAGTCTACTTCTATTTATTTGGTAACTTATGCCTTCACTASAGAGGCATAGGAAYAATTCAAGACAAATATTTACATATYTGKTAAGCAGTAGGGTCCAAAAATCTTTATTAAGATATCCTAACCAGATCTACTTTGGCATTCCAGGAAAATGCAGTGTCTCCAGAGCAGGCCAAGTACTTGTAGTAAGGGACCTATTGTGGGCACCCATATTTGCAAAATTTAATCTAGATATTTTATTTGTGAATTTGGAAATACTCCTAGATATCCAGCCCTAACATAGATAAGATCTTCCAGTAAATATTCCAGTGTCATTCTCTCCAGTCATCCACAAGCAGTGAATGCTTGGGTGACAGAGCTGCCTCAGAACAGGGGTACATCAGCTCTCCATGGCAAAAAGGCAGCTGATTTCCAGTTTAAAAAAGGTATCTTTTAACTCTGCTTTTGCCAACAGGTTTTTCTCAGCAGGGTTAATAATTCCTCATGGCCACAGTCATTACAGTAGAATAGGCAGAATGAAGAAGTGGTGAAAGTATGATTTTTCACACAAAAGAGATAAAATATAAAAAAATGAGTCACGCTAATGACAAAAAATAACAAACTTTGAAAGAAGATCAATGCATAGATCAAAGGTGGCTATTGACTGGACAAAGGGAGGACAAGCAGCTCAGTCAGGCACTGAACCACAATGGGGCCGAGCAGATCTCTCTGAGGGACCTGTGCTGTCAAAATACACATAAACAATACCAATTAAAGCCCTGCGCCATTTGTAAAGCGTTTATAAAGCCAGTTCCTTCACGTGGCGACCATTTTCCTATCAATGGGGACCTTTGAGTGGGGAAGGAATAAAGCTCTTTTTAAAAATTACTATTCTTAAATTCTTTTTTTTTGTTGAGCCGTCAGAACCGAACCGGCGGGTGCTGCCGGCGCTCCGCCCGCGCCCCGCGCTCCTCCCACAGCCCTCAGGGCGGTGAGGGCGGCACGCCCGGCCTGCCCCGAGCGGCACGGACACCCTCCCCGCCGCACTCACCACCTTCCCGGAGACCGCCGGCGCCTGCAGCACCCGCGACAGCGCGGCCAGCAGCATCTTGTGCATGGAGCGGGCAGGGCCGGCAGCGCTGGTGCGGAGCGGCCTCCGCTCTCCTTCACCGCCGCCTCAGCCGCGAGGGGTGTGCGCATGCGCGGGCCTGCGCGCTGTGTGTGTGCGCATGCGCGGGCCTGCGCGCTGTGTGTGTGCGCATGCGCGGGCCTGCGCTGAGCGCCCGGGGAGCGCCTCTGATGGGAGCGCCCTCTGCCGGGCAGCGCCGGTACTGCGGGAATGGTCAGTAAAGGTCAGTAAAGGTCATTAAATGTCATTAAAGGTTATTAAATGTCATTAAATGTCATTAAAAGGCCAGTAAAGGTCAGTAAAGGTCATTAAATGTCAGTAAAGGTCATTAAAGGTCATTAAATGTCATTAAATGTCAGTAAAGGTCATTAAATGTGACAGAGACACCATTCCTTTGCAAAACCTCGGGTGCAACCGGCGCGCACCCTGGGCAGCGCCGGGAATGCCGGGAAAGGGCAGTAAAGGTCACTAAAGGTCATTAAATGTCATTAAAGGTTATTAAATGTCATTAAATGTCATTAAATGTCATTAAATGTCATTAAAGGTTATTAAATGTCATTAAATGTCAATAAATGTGACAAAGGTACCATTCCTTCGCAAAA
>NW_026625539.1:0-972 GCF_030028575.1 Malurus melanocephalus | reverse complement strand
TCATTGTTTTGGCAACAAAAGAATACAGGCGAGATTATTTCAAGTGCAGTGTTGTTACTTCTCCTGATGAAAGAAAAAAGCAGAGCAATTTTTTAGTTACACAATTATAGACTGATATGTTATAATATAGACATATATATATAATAGAGACATATATATATAATAGAGACATATATATATATATATATAGAGACACTTCTAACAGTCATTAGAAATAGTTATTTTTTTACAAGAAAGGATCCATTTTTGTCCTCCCTGGAAATACAATAAAGCATTGATTTTCATCACCTTCACCATTTTTTTTTTTTATTTTTTATGATATTTCATTATTATTCATATCTTTTCTTTGTTAAAAACTCCTAAAACATCCTGAAATGATTAAATTTTCCTACAGAAAACTAATGCAAAAAGCTAATTCATGAATGAGGTAAACAATGAAGAYGAAAACATAATAAAATCATAAGCAGAGAATGACTGTAGAAAATAATTTAATGCAAGATGATTGTGTAAGATTTCATAATGGAGTACMTTGCCATGTGTGACTCTGGTATTACATCAAGGGTGTGTTGTGTGGCAGTGGCCAAAACTCGTGGTGTTCTATTGTTSTGGGTGTGATCCTAAAATGTCATTTTAGGGTTGCAGCTGCTGTTACAAATGTCTGAAGTTGGGTTGAAGGGAGAGGGGAGCACCCAGGATCCCCCATCACTGCATCCAGGATCCCCCATCACTGTCACTGCACCCAGGATCACCCCATCACTGTCACTGCATCCAGGATCCCCCATCACTGTTTCCATCCAGGATCCCCCATCACTGTCACTGCACCCAGGATCACCCCATCACTGTCACTGCATCCAGGATCCCCCAGTCACTGTTTCCATCCAGGATCCCCCAGTCACTCTCTCCATCCATGTGGAAGTGATCTCCTCCCCATTCCGGAGCCAGAACTGTTTTTGATGGTTTTTCTTCCCCCTG
>NW_026625538.1:10914-15484 GCF_030028575.1 Malurus melanocephalus | reverse complement strand
AAATCCAACCCGAACCTGCAGGTGCAATTTGAGGCCGTCTCCTCTCCTCTGTGAGTGCAGATCTGTCCCTTGGGGTGCCCATGGGGACCTGGGCTGGCATTGTCACCACTGCTGCCATCCCCTCTGTCCTGTGCCCAGCAGGGCAGAGCCACCATGGTGGAATTGGCTCATTCCTGGGGGTAAGGAACAGAATTTACATTAACAAAGCAGCTTCCCAGAATTAGGGTAAAWATTGATGCAATTTCCTAGAAAGTGCTGAAATTAAATCCATTTGTCACGCAGAAGGAGCACTGAGGAAAGGTCAGTGTTGTTTTTTTGCAGAGACAGCATCTCCTTGTCCCCACCCTGCATCCCCCACCCACACACAGAGTGCTGGCACTGCCATTCCAAGAAAAATTAATGAGCAAATACAACATCAGACACACCTTTTGTGCAGTCAATAACATATCGTACACATCTGAATTATTACCATCATTTTAAATACAATTAAACCCATTTATTGTGGAGTTTCTCAAACCATGACGTGGAGCGGCTACAATAGATGCTCATATCACGCTGGAGAAGTTTTGATAGAAGACTGTGATTAAAGGAGGATAAATTGTCATTAGTGCCCAGAGAAATGGACAGATAATTTTATTTGTCTCACTATTGTAACCAGAACCTCAAGGGTTTCAGTCTGGCTCCATTTCAAGTCTCACTGGGGCAAATGGCCAGTGGATTCCACAAGATTTATTGCCATTCAATTCTGTGAGGGGGGAACAAACAATTATTTAATCAAATTAACAGGAAAGATTTCAGTCTCACTCATTCCTCCCCTTCCCTCTCTTTTTATGTGTGAATAGAGATAAGTAATTCAACCAAAATCTAAAAATCTATCTGGTSTCTCTTAAGTTATCGCTGTTTTAGGCTAAAGCTTCCTATGAAACCTATGTGAGTCAAATTAATCCCTAAAAATCCACCAATTTTTCATTTTAATAATTATTTCCAAGGTCACAGTGGCCCCTGCTCGAGATTTCTGTTGGTCTTTCAGGCAGCCACAGTGAAGAAAAACCATCATCTTGAAAATGAAAATCATCAGCCCCAGGGGACCTCAGAGCCCCTTTCACTGCCAAAAATCACCTCAGGAGAGCTGGAGAGGGACAGGGGACAAGGGACAAGGGACAGGACACAGGGAATGGGGTGACACTGCCCCAGGGCAGGGATAGATGGGATCTGGGAATTGGGAATTGGGGCTGGGATGGAATTGCACCCCTGGATCCCTTTGAGTGCCCAAGGCCAGGCTGGACATTGGGATGGGACACCCTGGGACAGTGGGAGGGGTCCCTGCATGGATGGGGTGGGAATGGGTGGGATTTGAGATCTCTCCCAACACAAACCAGTCTGGGACTGTGGGCTGGAGTTACTGGGATGGACTGCTGGAGCAGCAGTGCCCAGGGAGGATGTAATGCTCATTTTGGCTTTGATAAAACAGTTTCCAGCTGGTGACACAGTGCACARGTGCTGCAGGGCTCAGGTGATCCAGAAACAGGATTCCTGTCCCTGGCTGGCCACCAGACACCTTTCCTAAAGAAAAGAGATTTATTTTATTCTCTCCCTTTCAACCACCGGCTCCAAGTCGAGTTCCAGCATCSCTGAGCAGAGCTGGCAGGGGAGGGACCCCGAGAGCAGAGCTGGGACTCTGTCTGGGCAGCAGAGCCTGGGAGCATCCAAATCCTGGGGGCTGAGGGAGCAGCAGCCAAGAAACCTACAGMAAAAAAAAAAAAATAAAATAAAAAAAAATACACTGAATTGAAAAAAGCAAATGAGGACAGGCGAGTGTGGGAATGTGCATCCAGGCGAGGGATTTCAGGGAGGAGTTCTCTTCCAGGGCACGGTGCAGGAAAGCCCTGCTCCTCTGTGCATGAGCTGCACACAGCACAGAGTTCACAGGAGAGTCCTACTGACAGATCCTTAATGAGATCTCACATAATGATCTGGGCTTTGTCGTKCATTATTAAAAAAAGCTTCCCACCGTGTCAGGCAGCTGCAGCGCCTGGGAATGGGCGAACTGGACCGGCATTTTCTGATGGGAAATGGGCTCTGCTCACTGCGGAGGAGGCATCTCAATCTTTTCCACTGCTGGGATTTTAGGGGTTCAGTGTGCTTTGTGCTGACCACTCAGTAACAGCTCCTGGGAAATGCTTCTCCTCTCCCCATGACAGAGAGCAAATCCCAAATCCTGTTCATCCCAGCTCACCTCACACCGGGGCTTTGCTCCCTGCCCTGGACAGGCTCCTGGCACAGACTCAGGACCAGATTTAAACGGGATAAACCCTGGGGACAGTCCCAGCCCAGCCCTGCCTCTTGCCCTGGTGCTCCCAGAGATTTGGGGTTGAACTGGTCACTCTGGGAATGTTCAAACCTCAGAAGAGACAAACATGTAAACAGAAAAAGCACACAGGTCAAAGCATGGGGAAGCCCATCTGTTTTCCAGAGGTGGAAATCTCAGTGCCACTGCCCCAGGCTCTGGGATTTTGGGGCTCAGGAAGAGCTGCCCCTCTCCTGCAGTGCTCCCAAACCGGGCTGTGCCCGACACAGAGCAGTTCATGGCCTGAGTGCCATCCCCTGCCCAGCAGGATGGTGTCACTGATCCCAGAGCAGGATGGCATTTACTGATCCAGGGCACACCTTGGTGCAGAGCAGCTTTCCTGGATCTGCAGCTCTCACAAACGGAGAGTTTGTGTATTCTCAAACCCACGGACGGGAAGGAGAACTCAGAACAAGGGTTTGGGACTTTGCCGGGACCCCATTGAGCCCGACAGTTTATGAGCCGTGAGCTCAGCACAACATAAACCCAAAACCCAAACCTGTGCCCACACCTGTGACCAACCTGCTGATCTGCACACTCCCAGCCGTTCCCATTTTGTTGCTTTTTTCCTGCAAGGTGCCATTCCCTGGGAGCCTCAGCCCCCACAGCATCCTCAGCAATCCTCTCTCAGTTCCAGCCCAGAAAACACTGAAGTTGTGCTCCAGGGAACACCTCTTTGGGGAACTAACATCACTCTCTATCTTGCCCTGATTCTGGCCACATGCTCTCCCAAGCCAAGCTGGTTTGTGACCGTGGGTAATACACTTTGGTACTTGAAATTATCTAGGACGGAATAAATGAGAAATCATTGTTTTTCTTCTTTTTAAGACATGTTACTGTCAGCAACAGCCCTATTCCATTTTCACACCAGGAGCAGGGAATTCATTATTAATCTCGCTGCTGGAATGATCCACAATTCTATCCCTGTCTCTGTGTTCCTGATCTCATTTTTCTCTGTTTCTCTTTCTGTCTCTTTTCTGTCCATCCCTAAATGATCTCACATCCAGGCAGCACTCCATGTTTAGTCACACAAAGGGAAATGTTAAGCAGCTTTATTTTATTTGTGCTTAGCTCTCCTCTCCCATGTGCAGCAATTTCACACTCGGGGCACTCAAACTGCTCTGTACCTGAAGATTTCACGAGGTCACAGAGGTGGTGGCTGCCCTGGAACCCTTNCAGGGCAGGGTGAGCTGGTGACWGATGGGGCACTGCAAACCCCACTGTGGGTGCTGTGCATGAAGCTCCAAAACCCACAGGAGCTGTGTTGGTGACGAGTTACTGCTCTCCTGCTTCCCTCAGGCCCTTTTCCCTTTGCAGGAACACCTCCAGCCCCAGAACGAGCTGATCAGACTGGGGTGGGTTGTGTAGGATCAGAGAATGCACTGAGGGGTCTGTGCCCCAATCCCACCCAGGACAGGCTCTCCCCCTGCAGTGGATCCACCCCGGAGCCTCATGGGGTGGGTTGTGTAGGATAAGGGAATGCCCTGAGGGGTCTGTGACCCCAATCCCACCCAGGACAGACCCTTCCCCTGCACCAGGAGCCTCACTGGGATGGATTTTGTAGGATCAGGGAATGCACTGAGGGGTCTGTGCCCCACTCCCACCCAGGACAGGCTCTCCCCCTGCAGTGGATCCACCCAGGAGCCTCACTGGGGTGGGTTGTGTAGGATCAGGGAATGCCCTGTGAGCCCCGAGGAGTCTGTGACCCCAATCCCACCCTGGACAGACCCTTCCCCTGCAGTGGATCCACCCCGGACCCTCCCTGGGTGCACATCATTCACACACGGGGCACTGAATGCTTTACAAAGGACATTTCAGCACTGTTAAACGTTTCTGCATCTGGGCTGGAATCCTGTTACAGCCTGATCTCTACACAGCTACACGTGTCCCTGATTTATCTACACAGCCTGACTTCTCCAGGCTACAGTTTTTAATCAGCGCTATTTGCATTACATAACGGCTTTTATTTCACTCTGCATTTTGGTTTAATTAGTTCTTTGTTAAATACATCAATGGCSATTCTACCCTGCCAAGTAATTCCAGATTAATTGCATTTGTTAAATCTTCTTCTTTTTCTTGTTTCTCGTTTTTCCTGTGTTCCAAGGAGGCAGCATATTTGGAAATTAATGGGATTTTAACTCATGGGCACATTTCAGCTCACAAACCTGAACATTCCCAGCTCTGTGTTCCTGTCCAGCCCAGGAGGATGCAGGTCTGGCTGTG
>NW_026625538.1:8090-9268 GCF_030028575.1 Malurus melanocephalus | reverse complement strand
GGAATGTTCAAACCTCAGAAGAGACAAACATGTAAACAGAAAAAGCACACAGGTCAAAGCATGGGGAAGCCCATCTGTTTTCCAGAGGTGGAAATGTCAGTGCCACTCGGTGAAGCACCGAGACACCCCAGAGCTTCCAAACGAGGGCTCCAAACCAACTGTGCCTGAGCACCAAGGGGCTTTGGCAGAGCTGCAGAAAGGGAACCACTCAAAGCTCCTCTGAGCTCAGTTCTCCAGAACCTCACACTGAGAGGGAATCTTTTGGGACTCATGGACTGACTTGCACTGAAGCACCCCAGAAATATTTCTCACTACAGAAAAGCTTCAGTCTAAGGCAGGGGGAGGTCTGTGAGAGCCCTGAACAAGGGAAGAGTTTTCTTCAACCTAAGAGCAAAATAAAAGGTCACAACATTAAAAAAAAAAAAAAAAAAAAACCAGATGAAATGCGATGCTGCTGTAGTACAAGGTGTTGTCAGTGATTCCCAGAGGTTACACATTAGTACAACATTATTCCTTTAAAGGAGCAGCCTCCGTGACAAACTCACTCACAGGTTCTGGAGCGAGAAGGCRGAACTGTGCATCTCCATTATACTGACATGATGTAAATGTGTGAGGATAAAGGGCAGAGATTGTAAAACCGAGCAGATATATGGGAATGCCGACCTTTGCTGCCATGTGCAGGGATGTTACAGAGCCGGGGGAGAGCAGAGCAGCAGCTGAGCCACACACACAGGAATGAAACACAGGAGCTGCTCTGCCGGGCTGCAGGATCATCCCCCATCCATCTTCTGGTTAATGGTTCAGCAGAGACCCGGGAAGGTCAAGGACTCTCTCAAGTGTCTCCTCTCCTCTGGAATCCCGAAGGAAGCAGAGGGAACGGTAATTTGGATGGTTGCACTTGTGTAGGATGATCTGCTCTGCTGGGAATCCAGTGCAGATGTGTCTGGGGTACAGAACTCCCTGCCCAGCTCAGAGCTGGTGAGGACACCCTGTTAGGAATAAATCTTCCCAACAACACCCCACAGGCAGAGATCTGCTCAGAGCAGGGCTGAGGGCTCTGCGGGACGTGGATGGGTGTGAGCAATGCCATGGGAGGGTTTGAAGGGTTTTTTTGGACCTGCTCTGTTCGGGGAGCACGGGAGCTCTGAGGTGTCCTGGCCCCACAGTGCCAGGGAGGG
>NW_026625538.1:5777-6967 GCF_030028575.1 Malurus melanocephalus | reverse complement strand
ACAGAGGACACAGGGAACACAGGAGAGTGCAGGGACATTGCTGTGCCACCCTTTTCTCAGTCACAGCCCCAGTGAGAGCACAGAGGACACAGGGAGCACAGGAGAGTGCAGGGACATTTCTGTGCCACCCTTTTCTCAGTCTCAGCCCCATGATGACAGCACAGAGGACACCAGGGATCACAGGAGAGTGCAGGGACATTTCTGTGCCACCCTTTCTCAGTCACAGCCCCACGATGAGAGCACAGGGGACACAGGGAACACAGGAGAGTGCAGGGACATTGCTGTGTCACCCTTTTCTCAGTCACAGCCCCACAGTGAGAGCACAGGGGACACAGGGAACACAGGAGAGTGCGGGGACATTTCTGTGTCACCCTTTTCTCAGTCACAGCCCCACAGTGAGAGCACAGAGGACACAGGGAACACAGGAGAGTGCAGGGACATTTCTGTGTCACCCTTTTCTCAGTCACAGCCCCACGATGAGAGCACAGAGGACACAGGGAACACAGGAGAGAGCAGGGACATTGCTGTGCCACCCTTTTCTCAGTCACAGCGCCATGATGACAGCACAGAGGACACAGGGAACACACGAGAGTGCAGGGACATTTCTGTGCCACCTTTTCTCAGTCACAGCCCCACAGTGAGAGCACAGGGGACACAGGGATCACAGGATTCCAGCTGGACACAATCCCGTGTCCTGTGCTCTCAGATGATCCTGCTTGAGCAGGGTGAGAGGTTGGGACAGATGGGGCACTGTGACCCTTCCAGGCTGCCCCATTTCCGTGGCTCTGTGCCCCTGCCAGGCTGGCAGAGTGCTGTGGGGTCACAGGAACGCACAGCACCTCCATCTGCCTGCAGGACACGGGGAGGGAGAGGCACAGCCTGATGGACACCGGGGAGTGACGGGAAGGGAATCCCTGTGCCCCAAACGACCCCAAACCCCCTGTGCCAAATGAATGACCCCGAGCCCCTGTCCCAAATGACCCCGAGCCCCTGTCCCAAATGACCCCGAGCCCCTGTGCCAAATGACCCCAAACCCCCTGTGCCAAATGACCCCGAGCCCCTGTGCCAAATGACCCCGAGCCCCTGTGCCAAATGACCCCGAGCCCCTGTCCCAAATGACCCCCCCTGAGCCCCCTGTCCCAAATGACCCCGAGCCCCTGTCCCAAATGACCCCGAGTCCCTGTCCCAAA
>NW_026625538.1:2202-5253 GCF_030028575.1 Malurus melanocephalus | reverse complement strand
CTGACTTTATTACAGCAATTGTTCCCAAGTAAATCCTGTTTCCTGGTTTTCTAGGCAGGCAGAAATGGAAATAATTGGAAATAATTGTCCAGTAATCTTTTGCCCGTGTGGTGATTTTCTCACTCTCCAGTCTGACGTTGGCTGTGGAGCAGAGTTGGAGCCTTTGAGGCTTTGCCTGTGGGATTTGACTCTGTTTACATGGAAATGATTATTATAATTCCCAGGGGTGTCCACAGAATGAGTCCAGGAACAAAAGAGGATTCTCCCCACGCATCAGGCGAGAGGACAGAAAAACCCAAGTACTTACATTTAATAGCACAAATGGTCCAGAATTTGCCATCCTGCAAAATCTTTCAGCGAGTGCTCTCAGAACCTGCTTCAGCATTTTGTTCCCTGCTTCTCCAAAAAGATGAATAATGGTAAGGGKTTTAGTAGCCCAGAAAAACAAAGCAAATAAACAAACAAATAAAAACTCAATATAGGGCAGCAATTAAGTGAAGCAGAAATGAGGATTTACAGAAATGAGGAATTTAGTCCCCAGCCTAAGGATGATCACAGACACAACCAGTGACCCAAGGGCTGGAGAACTTTTCAAAACAATGGGAGGCCCAAAGCAAACATGGTATTAAAGCAAAACACATGGTATTAAACCAACAAACCTGGTATTAAACCAACAAATGTGGTATTAAACCAACAAACGTGGTATTAAACCAACAAACGTGGTATTAAACCAACAGACGTGGTATTAAACCAACAAACGTGGTATTAAACCAACAAACCTGGTATTAAACCAACAAACCTGGTATTAAACCAACAAACCTGGTATTAAACCAACACCTCGAGATGGAATGGAGATGATCCCTCTGGGAGGGACTGAGATGTTCCACACAGACTTTGATGGGCTCATTGCTGGGCTGGGGAGGTTGCAGTGGCTGCTTTCACAATTTTTCATGACCAAACATTTATAAATCCTTGAGGCTATCAGGGATGGTGACTTAAACATCTCCTTCTGTTTGTTTTTCTGATGGGGAAATACAACAGCATTAGGGCAATAAAATAATTGGCTGTTGTGTAATCTTCAAAGGCAGTTGTGACCTGAGCAGCTGAACGTCASTGCCAAACACATCCTCGGTGTGGGTTCACTCAGAGTTTCCATCCCCAGGGAATCCAYAGGGTCAGGACTGCATTTCCCTGCCCTGTTTGACACTGGGGTKCAGTTCCTCCTGCCCAGGACCCTGCAGGATCCTGCTCTGCTGCCCATTCTGCTGCAGGGGGGAAGGGACACACAACACAGAGGGTTTATTTTAAGGTCCTGGCACGAGAGTCCATGAAACACAAGAATAACCTCAAATGGAGTGTTTGCATAGGAGGGTGTGAAAAAGAAGGAAAACAATGACAAGAATTTGCTGAACACAGACTCTGCCATCTATTTCACATCTGTTCAGCCAACCTGATCCTGTTAGGAGCAATTAATGTTTAAGGGACATGGGAAATAAGATGGCCATAATAAACAGACACTGCTAATAATTGCCACTTATTTCTGTGTGTGAATGGATTAATGGCATGGCACAGTGATGATTTTAGCTCTCAGTCCCTGCTGTGGGTGCAGAGCTGGGTTTTACAGCCCCTGCCCACTGACAGCATCTGATGGTTGGCTGTGTGCCAGAGCCAAGGACAGGGCATTCCAGGAAAGGAGAGATTGAGTACCTCATAAAGAAATAATTACATTTTTCTAATCATTCTTTTAGCAAGAGGGTTCACAGGAGGGCAGAAACTCTTGCTGTAAGCCAAGAGAGACAGGGTCACTCCCAAAATCTGCAAAGGGCTGCCAAGGGTTGGGAGGAATAAAGTGATTGCTAAAACAGGCCAATATAAAATTCAAAAACCTACAAAAGGAGTACAGAATACACAAATCTCAGCCATGAGCTCTGATAAAAATCGAGTATTAAAAACTGTGTCTTCCCCTTGTTTTTCACATTTGTCAATGACAACATCACCATCCATCTCCAATAGGTGGTGGCACCATGTTCCTAAATTAAAGATACTTTATTATCTGGATGAGGTTCATAGATAAATTCCTTTATTTAGAGAGGTTTTAAATGTGATCTTGCACATCATCCTTGAGGTCAGACTGGAGATTGGCACTGGCTGGAGAATAACAAGGCAGAGGAACAGGAACAGGACCCCAAAGCTGCAGTTCAGTTTGTGCTGCTCAGAAGTGATGCTGAATGGGGTCGGGGTGAGGTCTGTGGGGTCTTTAATCCCCTCCTCAAAGCCCTGGATGATGGGAATGGTTGAACACTGCCAGGGAAAACAGACTTTGAACTGCTTGTACAAATTAAACTAATGTGCACTTGGGCAAGGCAGGCAGACCAAAGTTACAGTTTATATTTTCTACAGATATCACAACATTTCTCCTGTATTTTCAACAGAAATTAGAGGTTAGCAAAAGAAATTAATGTGAAGAAGTGGCTAAATGGTTCCCAAATTCAAGGAAAGCTTGGCTCATGGATTGTCAGAAAGTGTCTGTATCACAGCTGTAAAAACTCCAGGAAGAATGGAATACAGAGAGAGCACAGTCACCCTGCCACAGTTCCAATCTTATACCTGCATTTACATCACTGACTTCATGCAAAACAAATCAGGATTCATTTACTCTAGATAGCCTGGTGGAACATGACGGAGAAATAACAAGATATTGATATAATTATCCCTATTTGTGAGAATTATTCATTAAGGCTATTAATGGCTATGACATCTTTTCTCTCTTTGGGAAGCTCCTCTTACTGTGATTAGACAAAGTGGAACCACGAGAGTCTTCAGGTCAGCCACAGCTCCTTCCTTCCTTCCTTCCTTCCTTCCTTCCTTCCTTCCTTCCTTCCTTCCTTCCTTCCTTCCTTCCTTCCTTCCTTCCTTCCTTCCTAAATTCCTAAATTCCTAAATTCCTAAATTCCTAAATTCCTAAATTCCTAAATTCCTAAATTCCTTCCAAAATTCCTTCCTTCCTTCCAAAATTCCTTCCTTCCTTCCAAAATTCCTTCCAAAATTCCT
>NW_026625538.1:0-1802 GCF_030028575.1 Malurus melanocephalus | reverse complement strand
TGTCTCAGTGCCCTGGGTGAAGCCCCAGGAGGGGACTGAGCTGCCCTCTGAGCCAGAAATGGTCGCTGCCGCTTTGTTTTGAGCTCTCCAAAACTGTGAAAATGTGATAAATCAAATATAATTTTTTTCACACTCCTAAATACATGTTATCTCACTGTGATGTGATTTCAGTCCCCCCAGAGAGGCCTCTCCAGGAGRCTGGTGTCTTGTGCTTAACACAAAAACCTCTATTCTCCACCAGAAAAATGTACTTAAAATTTAAAATAATCAAATAAACACCCTAAGATTGAAAAAGAGAAGGAGAAGTGAATCTTGAAAATAAAAGCAGTATATAACAAGATGTGTTTCAGCCCTGGGTTTTGGTTTCTTTTTTTTTTCTTTTTTCCGTTGGGAAAATCTGAATGTGGAAGTGTAACAGAGGAAGTTTTGTATATAAAATATAAAATAAAATATAAAATATATAATATATAATATATAATATAAAATATAAAATATAAAATATAAAATATAAAACATAAAATATAAAATATAAAATATAAAATAATATAAAATACAAACCAAATCACGTAAGTGAAAGATGATGATGTTGACCCTCAAAATGAGCTTAAAACTCTTCCAGACTGCATTCCTAGATAACAAGAATAAAAACAAAAACCCACAACCATTTACTGCTGGCTGCACCTTTTAGGGCAGCTCAGCAGAGCTGTGCTCAACAACGTGAACTACTGACCCTGGTTGCTTCCAGAATTTAATTTGGGAAAAAAATAATTTGAGCAGGGCTAGACATTGTAAAATTCAAGGAGTTACAACTGAAAAAAACCTCAAAACAACAAACATAAACCCTCACAGGGATATAGGAGCAGATGCCAGAAGTGATGAAAATTTGATGCTATTTTGAAGTGAATTTGATGCTATTCCAAACCACAGCAGTGAGCAGGAATTCCCATCCCTCTGACAAAATTTGACATAAAAAATGAAAGAGAAGATTGAAATTACAGCCCTGACTTTGGAAATGGCCTTAGCTCTGTGCTGTTTGCTAATACAGCTCACAGCAAAGCAAAAGGGTGGAAACTGGAATTGCATCATGCACCGAGCACACTTTTTGTTGAAGACAGGAAGAAACATCATATCCAGCACAAACCAAATTCCAAACTGCAATTTGGAGAAAAGCAGTCAGCTCACACCTGTAACCACGGCCAAACTCCTCCTTTTGCTCAAAAATCTGCAGAAAATGCACCAGGGAGGAAAACGGAGCTGTGGGCGCTGCTTTTGCCTCATATTTCAGCTGACCACGCTTGTGTGGTATCACAGAATCATAGAGTCATAGATGGCTTTTAAAAACATGTTGAAAAGCAAGAAAGATACTGAAGGAATTGTTTTCAGGTAGTTTTTACCTGGGTATAAAACAGAGAGCTTGCATTTCAGTTGCTGTGATTTGCCTTTTAGTTTACAAGGAAAAATATTTCGCTTTAAAATAAGGGGGGAAAATTAAAAAACAATCATAGAAACCAAGCTCAAAGCAGCATCTGCCCCTTCCCACACAAACCCATCCCTGACTGAAGATGAGGAGTGGCCCAGCCCTGCCCTGGGTGAGCAGCCAGAGTCCCCTTGTACTGCTTTCCATTTTCCTCCTTTCCTTCCTTCCTTCTCTCATCCCTTCCAAAGGGCAGGAAGAAACTAAAATGTCTCTTTAAACTTTCCCCATCCCTTCAGCCTTATTCCTTTCCCCATTGTCCTGCAGTACTTTGGTTTCCCCCTCCTGAGAGTGTGAGAGCCTTAGATCAGCTCTAAATGGGAATGGT
>NW_026625537.1:9298-11023 GCF_030028575.1 Malurus melanocephalus | reverse complement strand
ACCCCCGGGACCACCGGGACACCCAAAATCACCCAAAATCACATCAAAATCCCCGAAACCCCAGCGCTGATCCCCCTCTGATTCCTGCCCGAGGAGGATCTGAGACACCCCCGGGACCACCGGGACCACCCCCGGGACCTCCGGGACCACCGGGATCGGAATCAGGACCATCGGAAACCCCCGGGACACCCAAATCATCAAAAATCACCCGAAATCACCTCAAAATTACCCCAAATCATCCCGAACCCAGCGCTAATTCCCCGCTGCTTCCTGCCGGGGGGGCTGGGACACCCCCGGGACCACCGGGACCACCCCCGGGACCACCGAGACCCCTGAAATCAGAATCGGGACCATCGGAAACCCCCGGGACCACCGGGACACCCAAAATCACCCGAAATCACCCCAAACTCAGCGCTAATCCCCCGCTGCTTCCTGCCGGGGGGGCTGGGACACCCCCGGGACCACCCCCGGGACCCCCGGGACCACCGGGATTGGAATCAGGACCCCCGAGAACCCCCGGGACCACCGGGACCACCAAAATCACCCCAAAATTACCCAAAAACACTCCAAAATCAGCGCTAATCCCCCGCTGCTTCCTGCCGGGGGGTCTGAGACACCCCGGGACCACCGGGACCACCCTCGGGACCACCGAGACCCCTGAAATCAGAATCGGGACCATCGGAAACCCCCGGGACCACCGGGACACCCAAAATCACCCAAAATCACCTCAAAATCCCCGAAACCCCAGTGCTAATCTCCCTCTGATTCTTGCCGGGGAAGGGGGGGCGGTTCTGAGACACCCCCGGGACCACCGGGACCACCGGAACTACCGGGATTGGAATCGGGACCATCGGAAACCCCCGGGACCACCGGGACCCTCGGGACCACCCAAATAACCCCAAAATCATCCCAAAATCACCTCAAACTCAGCGCTAATCCCCCGCTGCTTCCTGCCGGGGGGGCTGAGACACCCCCGGGACCACCGAGACCACCCCCGGGACCACCGGGATCGGAATCGGGACCCCCGGAAACCCCCGGGAGCCCCAAATCATCAAAAATCACCTCAAATCATCCCAAAATCACCTCAAACTCAGCGCTGATCCCCCGCTGCTTCCTGCCGGGGGGGCTGGGACACCCCCGGGACCACCGGGACCACCCCCGGGACCACCGGGATCGGAATCGGGACCCCCGGAAACCCCCGGGACCACCGGGACCCCCAAATCACCCCAAAATTACCCAAAAACACTCCAAAATCAGCGCTAATCCCCCGCTGCTTCCTGCCCGGGGGGGGCTGGGACACCCCCGGGACCACCGGGACCACCGTCGGGACCACCGGGATTGGAATCGGCACCATCGGAAACCCCCGGGACACCCAAATCACCAAAAATCATCTCAAAATTACCCCAAATCATCCCGAACCCAGCGCTAATCCCCCGCTGCTTCCTGCCGGGGGGGCTGAGACACCCCCGGGACCACCGGGACCACCCCCGGGACCACCCCCGGGACCACCGAGACCCCTGAAATCAGAATCGGGACCATCGGAAACCCCCGGGACCACCGGGACACCCAAAATTACCCAAAATCACATCAAAATTCCCGAAACCCCAGCATTGATCCCCCGCTGCTTCCTGCCCGGGGGGATTTGAGACACCCCCGGGACCACCCCCGGGACCCCCGGGACCACCGGGATTGGAATCAGGACCCCCGAGAACCCCCGGGACCACC